>NW_022145204.1:0-3481 GCF_000002235.5 Strongylocentrotus purpuratus | reverse complement strand
GTTTGGCTTTGACTTTGGCTTTGGCGCTTTGGCTTTGGCGGTTTGGCTTTGGCGGTTGGCTTTGGCGCTTTGGCTTTGGCGCTTTGGCTTTGGCGCTTTGGCTTGGGAACTTTGGCTTTGCTTTGGCGCTTTGGCTTTGGCTTTGGCGCTTTGGCTTTGGCTTTGCTTGGCTTTGGCTTTGGCTTTGGCTTTGGCGCTTTGGCTTTGGCGCTTTGGCTTTGGCGCTTTTTTTTTGGCGCTTTGGCGCTGGGCTTGACTTTGGCTTTGGCGTTTGGCGGTTTGCTTTGCGCTTGGCTTTGGCTTTGGCTTTGGCGTTGGCGATTTGGCTTTGGCGCTTTGGCTTGGCGGTTTGGCTTTGGCACTTTGGCTTTGGCTTTGGTGCTTTTGCTTGGCGCTTTGGCGCTTTGGCTGGGCACTTTGTCTTTGGCTTTGGCGATTGGCTTTGGCGCTTTGGCTTTGGTGGTTTGACTTTGGCGGTTTGCTTGGCGCTTTGGCTTTGGCGTTTGGCTTTGGCGCTTTGGCTTTGGCTTTGGCGCTTTGGCTTTGGCGCTTTGGCTTTGGCGCTTTGGCTTTGGCGCTTGGCTTTGCGCTTTGGCGCTTTGGCTTGGGCGCTTTGGCTTTGGCTTTGGCGCTTTGGCTTTGGCTTTGGCTTTGGCTCTGGCTTTGGCTTTGGCTTTGGCTTTGGCGCTTTGGCTTTGGCAGTTTGGCTTTGGCGCTTTGGCTTTGGCGCTTTGGCTTTGGCGCTTTGGCTTTGGCGCTTTGGATTTGGCTTTGGCTTTGGCGCTTTGGCTTTGGCTTTGGCGGTTTGGCTGTGGCAGTTTGGCTTTGGCTTTGGCTTTGGCGCTTTGGCTTTGGCGCTTTGGCTTGGGCACTTTGGCTTTGGCGCTTTGGCTTGGGCACTTTGGCTTTGGCTTTGGCGCTTTGGCTTGGCGCTTTGGCTTGGGCTTTGGCGCTTTGGCTTTGGCTTTGGCTTTGGCATTGGCTGTGGCTTTGGCGCTTTGGCCGTGGCGCTTTGGCTTTGGCGCTTTGGCTTTGGCGCTTTGGCTTTGGCTTTGGCGCTTGGGATTTGCTTTGGCGCTTTGGCTTTGGCTTTGGCGCTTTGGCTTTGGCTTTGGCTTTGACTTTGGCATTGGTTTTGGCGCTTTGGCTTTGACATTGGCTTTGGCTTTGGCTTTGGCGCTTTGGCTTTGGCTTTAGTGCTTTGGCTTTGGCGCTTTGGCTTTGGCATCGCTTTGGCTCTTTGGCACTTTGAAGCTTTGGCTTTGGCTTTTTCCTTTCCCCTTTCCTTTCCCCTTTCCTTTCCCTTCCTATGCTTGTTCGGAGTCTATACGATTACTGATACCTACAACAAAACGTCGCAGAGCTGACAAACCGACGAATAAGCGAAAACCTTGTTTGGAGTAATTCGCTTTTGAAGTTGGACACTTCTCCGGGCGCCGTATTTTACCCTTAATGTTTCGATAAAAAAACTGTTAGTATATATTCTGAATAAAATATGAAAACTAAGTATCCACCAGGTCACTTATTTAATCAGAGAAGTTGTGCGATATGGTTTTATTTGATCGCTAACGCATTCGTCAGTTTGTCAAATTACATTAATCTGCAATATCCGGTTGTTCTTCACACTGTTTGTATGCTATTCGTCAGTTTGTCGGATCGCGCGTGCACGCACGCGCAATCCGACAAACTGACGAATAACATTCGTTGGTACTTGGAACGCACTCTTACATAAGCTGGTTACCAGCGAAATTTCGTATTCGTCACTTTGTCAAATTGTGGATTTGTTTTTGTGAGTGATTCGCCACAAGAGGGGCTCTGAATCTCAAAATCCAGACAAATATTAAGAATTTTGGCATAAATACTTGAAAGAGCAACCTTCATAAAGCCTAAAAATGACAAAAAAACGAAATCGCCAAAATGGTCGATTCGCCGGTTTGTCAGCTCTGCGACGAAAAGTAAGATAAATCTACAAGAAAATTAATTTAGATTATTTTCTTTTTCAAGTCAACAGATAATTAAGAACAGCAACATAACTTGCGCATAATTATCCCAAAACAGTGCCTTGCATGTGTTCCTTTTAATCTGGCAGAGATGAGGTCCTACGAGATGAGGTGTAATTCTGGACGAAGTTAGATCTGAATCCCAAGAACCGGAAGCAGGGAGGAAGACCGACGGAAGGACTGATGACCTGCTTGCAGAGCAAGTCTTCGCCAATTATTGAGGTAATTTAGAAAAAAAGGGTTACAGATGTATATTTTTTCCTTTCTCAATTTTTTATTTTCGTCTTCGGGCAGTGGGCACCTCATTTTTTATGACATATCTACTCCATCTGCATCAATCCGAAAGTTTGTTTGTTCTTCGATAATATAATATGCCTATTGAATAAACTAGATCAATTATTTCTTTTATTGCAGATACATCTTGCTTCGTGTATAAGCGGCAGAATCGTGACGGTATACATCACGGAGTACAGTTGCTCACCAGGGCAGGAATTGACACGAATGTTAGCAACACTCAACTATATGTTTTACAATGGTTCCTGAAAGTTCTCTGTAGTATGATTCTCTTACAAAAATGTCACTTTTTACTAAACCGAGGGATGTGATGATTCCTACAGTAACATTTCTACAGTAAGATTTGTTTGATATGTATAAAGGACTTTTTGAGTCAATTTGATTTTTGGAAAGCCATGTGTTCATCCACGCACCAAGCTGCGAACAACGTTTTCAAAATAAAAAAAATAATGCGCACGCGCAGAGGCTATCCAATCAGTGGCTTTACATGGGAACTAGCTACCGGTCCCCGTAATTTAATGGGGACGTCGAAGTACTCGGTCGTACTCGTATTAAGAGGAAGGGAATCAAACCCACTCAAAGTTCTTTCAGAATACAGTAGTAAGAAGTGCAAAAGACAATTGTTGACTCTGTTGCAACCAAATGTTGCAGCTCCCATGGGCCTAACCAAACTTAAAAGGAAGCACACTAATAAACTGTACAGCTGTAAAAACAAGTTGGTCATGTTTTTGAAAACAGGTTGGAACCATGGGACATCCATGGAACCATGCTGGAACACACAACCCAGAATGACCATATGACTAAGACCCATTGTTTAAAAAGGCTCTTCGTAATAGCTTGTTCCATAGAAATTATATTACCCCAACTGGTTTATAGTCGTTTGATATCTACATGTACAAACATTTCTCATAGTTGACCAAAACAGTTCTGCACTTTCTGAACAACTTGTCTGATTAAAGAGGAAGCCGTGTCCGCACAGTTTAGAAAAAAAACTGTCCGGTTCTTTGATCTCTTCGTTGTCATGGATTCATGACTTCATTTTTTTTTATCCACTGTTAATCTCCATTTTCATATAACTAGTGGTCCTGTTGACTAAAGTTCCTCTTTTCGGCGTCACCTGCAATCATTTCTCTCCAAATCAAATCTGAAGATGTCCACCGAGATGTTGACGTATAACGGATGGATTC
>NW_022145203.1:0-3498 GCF_000002235.5 Strongylocentrotus purpuratus | reverse complement strand
TCCACTCTGTCGATCAGATCACAAACGACCAGCAGATATCGGAAGACTGCAGCATCCAAGTTACCGACGAGAATCTGAGCAAAGATCTGAATGCCTGCAAAGAGGAATGGATGAATTCATTCAACGATTCAACAATCAGCACGTCAATCAAAACTAAGGCAGGTGTAATAGGCATTGAAAATGGCAGTTTTGCAGTCTAGGGTTGTCCGAAATATAGCGAATATTCGAATAATGATCATCAACTGAATTTTCGAATACCTTTTTGCCGTTTGAATATTGAAAAAAAAAAAAACTACGCACATACACACACAACGTGATGCTATTTTATCATAAAGTTGCAGCACTTTATTGTCAGGTGCCCACTTTTTTGTTAACGGCGCTTCACTGTTCACATCCTTTAAGCGGGTGACAAGCCTGTGCAGTCATAAAATACTTACTACCAAAAACTCCAGCGTCTTATATGGATTACTGCATGCCAATTTAATTGGCGCACTCTTCGTGCAACTATTTCCCGGCGAAGCACGCAGTTGCAGCTGGCAGTTGAAATATCCTAATATTCGTTCAAATGCAGTTTTTTGAGTATCAAATACTAAATTATTTGAAAATGGACAGCCCTATTATAGCTAAGGCCAAAAAAGAAATAGTCCGCTCCGATACATGGCATTCAAATAGTGTAGGTAGCTAGGAATTTGGGGTTTTTTGGCAAATTTTTTTGTGTACAATCATATGGAGGCGTCTGCGTGTAGTCAAGGATAAAAGGTAGAAATTGATGGTTTGGGGATTTTTTTCTCATTTTTCCCATAAAAAAAATAGGGTAGGGGCTGTCAGAATAGGGTAAGTAGGGAACCGGAAGCAGAACTATTTTTTTGGGCCTAAGCACATTTCATGAGTACAAGTCCAATTTGATGGGTACATGTTTTCAGGATTATTGCTGTCAGACTAGCCATCAAAATATGCAAAAGCCCACCCAAGTAGAAAAATTAGTTCATTTCCTGTTGTACTCCGATGAAAAGCTAAAATTCCAGTAAGACATCAGTTTCTTAAGTACGAGTATGAGAACTTTGCCACGAGTACAGGCTACCAGAAAGAGTACAGGCATTTTTTTCTAGTGAGGATGAGCACAAGTATATCTTATAAGTGCGAACTACGAGTTCGAGTACAAAAACAAAAAATCTATAGGAATAAATGCATTTAACAGATCAGCATTAAGAAATTATACAAGGTTTTTAAAAAAGAAATGGATACAAGATCAAAAGCTTACTTTGTTGACAACAGAGTACTCCATGAGTGCAGTGATGAAATCGTGGGCACACAGATACATCACATCTGGTAGAATGTAACGATCAGCCATGTAATTGTAGAAACCAGTCTGAGGAAAAAGGGTCGAGAAATTAAAAGAAACTGCTATTTAAAATATGTGTTCCAACTAGAAACACTGCAGGATGACAGACCAACACAAAAGAGTCAACAGTTCTGTTGGGGAAGAATTTGCCAAAATAACTTATTGAATGCAATTGTCTCGACATTGGTGGCATATCAGACTAGTTAAAAAAAAAAAACATTTTTGATGTAAGAATATTTCCTAAGTTTATTTGATCAAACTTAAGTTAATGAAGAAACTCTCTTCCAGTAACCATGCAACTCACCAGGACACCAACTATTGGCTCATCTTCCAAAGCATGTTCATCTTGCCACAAGGCGTGGCCATAGAACTGGCCAATGATGGAGAGTGTCCTTTTCTGTTTTGAGGAGAACAATTCCAAAGCAAAAATATCTCTGTTTTATAAAGAAATTGCATTTTATAGCATACAGTATTAACCTTACACATGAATGCAACATGACATCTGTAAGCGATAAAGAGCTATTATTATTTCAAAATCAACTGCGCATTCTTTTAATTTTTCCAGAGCTAAGGTAATCCATTCGGTGGTCAGTCTTGGTAAGTCTTTGAAGTTTGCATTTTTTAGGCAACCATTCTGATGCCATATGCCCAACATTAGATGATATATCACAAGTCAATAGTAAAACTATTGCCCAGTCAGTAGTCATCGTTTCAAAGTATTCCATGATCGACTGCTATAACATTTCCACTGGTCAATATTTGTAACTATCTTTACATTTAATACAAATACTACTGCATGTTGTGCCGTCAACAATAATGTCTGGCGTCCTTACCATATCCAGTGGTTTGGGATAGACTTGTTAGACTGGTTCTCTCCTTGTAGTCATCCACAGTGGCATAAAAGTGCTCATCTGAGAAAGTAGTAAATTACATATCATCAAAATCACAAAATCTCTTAAAAATTACAGGCTACATGCAGCGGCATATCCAGGTTTTAGGTTGGGGGAGGTGTTCGGAAGTAATTTTTCTTAACAGAGGCCACAAATTTTTGTTTGTTTGAGTTTTTGTCTGACCTGTTGTCTTGAGAATGTTGCGCTTTCTCCATCCGCGTTGCGGAGGTGGGGCGCTGTCAGCAACGCCTGGGGTGACGGAATCCCGTGGAATATATGCTGCTCGTTGTCCTTCTCCAATACAGAGTACCGGCTACGGATGCGTGTACCAGCCGGATCGCTGGCTGGCAGGTTGCCCGACTCAGACAAGGTGGAGGATAACTTTAAAGTTGGCGGTGGGTGAGGATGGAGCGCTCTGTTAAAACAAGAGACGTTCAAATATTTTTTTTCAAGAACCGCAAGCAGGAATCATTGTGTTTGTTGTTATTAGTTTGAGATAAAAGGAAAAGTCATAGATATTACAGGTTAGAAAGAATTTTCAAATTTAGATTATACATAATATCATAAACTCATATAACTCTTTCCAGAGAAAGAAACCATACAAAAGTCATAATGCAATTTCCTTCGTACAGGACTTTTTTTGTTAAAATAAACATCTTTGTACTAAAAAGTACACAAATGATACTCAAATATCCTAGACAAAATGGTTAATTGTGATATTCATTATGAAGAATACGAGTGATATGAAAATAGACCTTGCTGTCAAGTCTGTTCATCATTAGAAAGTAGCAGAGTCCAGATCCTGAAGTTTGGTGGCCAAAGTGGTAATGTAGCTTTTATCTCAAA
Organism: Strongylocentrotus purpuratus; assembly: GCF_000002235.5. Classification (NCBI taxonomy): domain Eukaryota; kingdom Metazoa; phylum Echinodermata; class Echinoidea; order Camarodonta; family Strongylocentrotidae; genus Strongylocentrotus; species Strongylocentrotus purpuratus. The sequence goes on along the minus strand of NW_022145203.1, from coordinate 420 downwards.
TGTCTCAGAAATCACTGATATGGACAGTTATATCAGTGGAGCGAGCCGAATATTAAAACACAAAACACTGGCATACTATTTTTTTTTTATGAAAAGAACCCTTTTGTTCATCAACAAAACCGATAAATTTGTCTTCAGACTCATGAAGTCTACTTTTAACCTATAGCGTGGGCGGGAATACGTCATGATCAGCCGCGTCGATGAAAACATCTTTTCATTAGCACATGCATTTTCATCGTTGCTATGTGTTACCATTCAGCATTCTGGACTCACAAACTATCGAGTTTCAAGAAAATGGATCTGGACATTAGATAAGCTGTGTAAATATCTCAGAATGTCCGCATCCACCTATACAGGCATTACATGCCCTGAATAAAATTGCTGACCCTTTTTTTTCACAGCAATTTCTTGGGATGACTT
>NW_022145202.1:0-3511 GCF_000002235.5 Strongylocentrotus purpuratus | reverse complement strand
CTAATGTTCAAGATTATTTTATAATTTTACCCCAAATGTGCATAAGTCTGCACATTGTATTGAGGAATGTATAAGTAATATGATATCATATATTCGTTTTTAGATTTTATTCGTGCGTATACATTTTTATGGTGAATGTCCAATATATACAGATTTCATGTTATACTATATCTCGACGTCGATTTTATCTTAGAATTACATGTATACATGTAAGTATATTCACATATGGAGTGGTAAGCCCCAAGCAAACCTTCCCCCATCCACACGTTTCATATACATGCAGTCATCAATAAACAACTTGATAAACGTTGAGGAAAGTGTGCGGTGCCAATTAGAATCACGTAGACCTTCTTAGCATGAAGTTAATCTTCCACTAAACTCTTAATAATCACCAAGCGGTATTTTCAGTTCAATAGCAATCTATATATTATTGAACCTTTGAAACATTATAAACAGATACACCTCATGCATTCCTTGTCATCAAGATTTACAAGCAATATTTATAACAAAAAGTTGCTATTATGAAACAAGCTTCTCGCGCAGCCCTAGTTTAGGGTAGGCCATGTCACTGAGCGATTCAAAATAGACAACATATACCTTTTTCAGGAAGGTCAATACTGTCAATATCTTTGGTAGTTGTCACCATGCCTTTTTTCCTTACATTTACTGAATTTTTAAGGTAAGTAAACCAACGAGTTATCTTGTACTTTTCGAGATAAATACCTTATGCTGCTTACGCACCTTAAGTATGTGAAATGTTGCAACGGACAAGTCAGAAATCACTAGACAAGAAGGTACCAGGCTATCAGAGATAATTCAAGGTTGCTCTGTGGATTGAAACAAGATCCCGTGAATGCTTAGATATATTCGATCACTTTAAACAATGAAGATCTAAAGCATGGAACATAATTCACCTTACAAATGTATTTAAAGACCAAGGTAATACATTCGCATTGCCTGACCCACATTTTTGTTCACCAGGTGTATATGTAAATGTATTGGCCCAACCTTATAAATGTAAAATAAAAAATGTTCCAATTTGGAAAATCCTCCATCACGGTTATAGATATAATAATCAAAACATTTGAAGAAAAAAATCCTTGAGAGTTTCAGTTTACTGTTGCCGATTTCAATTTACATTTGTTTTCATCTGCTCCAGAATACCAGTTGATAGCATCCTTTCACAATGCGGTCTTACCATTGATAGACTGTGTGCGAGTAACCATAACAACTGTGACGACATTTTACACAATAAATCCACTGTCAACATCCATGTATAGTTGCTAGGGCTACAAGCGCCATTTCGAAATACGAAGATCCAATATTTAAGGTAGGCATAATGTTTTAATGCTACTATAACGTTTAGGGAAAAATTAAGTGGATACGTTTGAACGTATTCATGTTGATTTTCTTGTTTTTGTTCATACATTTTTGTCATCACAACTGTATTCTCGTATTGCTTCCTGCTTCACAACACGCGAAGTAGCGTTATACTCCAAATGCAACTAATAACGCTATATGCCACAGTAGCCTTATCTCCGTGTATGTATTTTGGCCGTGGGTCGAGCCTCTGCTTTTCGTTCAATTTCGTTAAAAGTTGCCGAGGCTTTGTTTCAATATTTTTCAAAAATAGAATACAAATATAAAGATTGACTTGTTCCAATGTTCAAAATATTCAACATTAATAAAAATAGCGTAATTTTGAACGAAATTTCTCCCACGCCTTCGTTCAACTCTATTTCCCGCATTGCAGACATCTGCAATGCGGGAAATAGAGTTGAACGAAGGCGTGGGAGAAATTTCGTTCAAAATTACGCTATTTTTATTAATGTTGAATATTTTGAACATTGGAACAAGTCAATCTTTATATTTGTATTCTATTTTTGAAAAATATTGAAACAAAGCCTCGGCAACTTTTAACGAAATTGAACGAAAAGCAGAGGCTCGACCCACGGCCAAAATACATACACGGAGATAAGGCTACTGTGGCATATAGCGTTATTAGTTGCATTTGGAGTATAACGCTACTTCGCGTGTTGTGAAGCAGGAAGCAATACGAGAATACAGTTGTGATGACAAAAATGTATGAACAAAAACAAGAAAATCAACATGAATACGTTCAAACGTATCCACTTAATTTTTCCCTAAACGTTATAGTAGCATTAAAACATTATGCCTACCTTAAATATTGGATCTTCGTATTTCGAAATGGCGCTTGTAGCCCTAGCAACTATACATGGATGTTGACAGTGGATTTATTGTGTAAAATGTCGTCACAGTTGTTATGGTTACTCGCACACAGTCTATCAATGGTAAGACCGCATTGTGAAAGGATGCTATCAACTGGTATTCTGGAGCAGATGAAAACAAATGTAAATTGAAATCGGCAACAGTAAACTGAAACTCTCAAGGATTTTTTTCTTCAAATGTTTTGATTATTATATCTATAACCGTGATGGAGGATTTTCCAAATTGGAACATTTTTATTTTACATTTATAAGGTTGGGCCAATACATTTACATATACACCTGGTGAACAAAAATGTGGGTCAGGCAATGCGAATGTATTACCTTGGTCTTTAAATACATTTGTAAGGTGAATTATGTTCCATGCTTTAGATCTTCATTGTTTAAAGTGATCGAATATATCTAAGCATTCACGGGATCTTGTTTCAATCCACAGAGCAACCTTGAATTATCTCTGATAGCCTGGTACCTTCTTGTCTAGTGATTTCTGACTTGTCCGTTGCAACATTTCACATACTTAAGGTGCGTAAGCAGCATAAGGTATTTATCTCGAAAAGTACAAGATAACTCGTTGGTTTACTTACCTTAAAAATTCAGTAAATGTAAGGAAAAAAGGCATGGTGACAACTACCAAAGATATTGACAGTATTGACCTTCCTGAAAAAGGTATATGTTGTCTATTTTGAATCGCTCAGTGACATGGCCTACCCTAAACTAGGGCTGCGCGAGAAGCTTGTTTCATAATAGCAACTTTTTTGTTATAAATATTGCTTGTAAATCTTGATGACAAGGAATGCATGAGGTGTATCTGTTTATAATGTTTCAAAGGTTCAATAATATATAGATTGCTATTGAACTGAAAATACCGCTTGGTGATTATTAAGAGTTTAGTGGAAGATTAACTTCATGCTAAGAAGGTCTACGTGATTCTAATTGGCACCGCACACTTTCCTCAACGTTTATCAAGTTGTTTATTGATGACTGCATGTATATGAAACGTGTGGATGGGGAAGGTTTGCTTGGGCTTACCACTCCATATGTGAATATACTTACATGTATACATGTAATTCTAAGATAAAATCGACGTCGAGATATAGTATAACATGAAATCTGTATATATTGGACATTCACCATAAAAATGTATACGCACGAATAAAATCTAAAAACGAATATATGATATCATATTACTTATACATTCCTCAATACAATGTGCAGACTTATGCACATTTGGGGTAAAATTATAAAAATAATCTTTGAACATTAGA
>NW_022145201.1:0-3516 GCF_000002235.5 Strongylocentrotus purpuratus | reverse complement strand
TCCCAAATCTGTTGTCCCACTCGTCCCTTCCATGTATCCTGGTTTCCCGTTTTAAAGGCCAGGGTGTTGGTGGAGAGTTTGATGTCTCCTTCTTCTCCGTGCTATTCCTGATGGGCCATCCTGGTTCACGTGAACTGGTTACCTCCGGTGTAGAGGTGATCATCTCCCATTCGCTACAGGTAGTTCGCACCGCCGGTGTCCCGATGGTTGCGATCCCTGCATTTGATGTAGGAGGCTTCTGCGCTTTGCCCTTAGCCTCCTTCAGTGTCGATCCCTTGCTTGTCATTGTAACCACAGGAGGCGTACTAGGGGCAGACTCCCTAGCAACCTCCCGTTCAGCTGAGGGTGCGTTCTGAGGTGACCATAAACGGAGATAGCCGATGTGTATCCCCTTGTTCCTGGCTGCTAGCTTCCTGTGCAGACTGGTAATGTGAACACGAGGCTGACTCTGCATCTCCGCTATACGAGGTTGGGGGTGGCCCGTATGTCGCTGCCGGGGGCCTAAGCTCCCACGTCCGGTTCTTCTTCATGACGTTGTTTATTCCTGAGGCTGCAAATGTTGAAGCCTCTCGTGCAGGTGATTGTGTTGTATCCCGAAGATCTTCTGGTCGCCACGAGTTCCATTAGCCTGTTCAGTGTCATCCCCGCCCAAGGAACGACTGCCACAACTCCTCGAGTTTGACCATCCTCTCCTTGAGTTGTGTAATCTGCGCTTCTTTATCGTTGTTTGCTTTGTAGAGATCCTGTAGGAGGTCCTCCTTCTCCTGCACCTCCAGCCTGAGAAACTCCACCTCCCTGTGTAGGTACTCCATTTCCCCGTCAGAGGCTCCAACGTCCCTCACAGCGTAGTCACGCTCGGCCATCGTTGTACCTCCACCTCCTCCTCTTGAGTAAATCTGTTTCTCCAATCCTTGCAGGACAACCGCTATGTGTGTACGGTTTGCTATAAGGTTTACTCGCTCCAACTTCCTGAGCTCCTCGTTAGACGATCGGCGAAGAAGTTTCAGCAATACCCAGTGTCTTATTGGAAGGATTAAAACGATCAATAAAATGATTAAACAAACAGTTACTATTGCCCCTAATGTCAGTAAATCAGATCCCATCTATATTGGCGTGCGTGAGTACTGTCCACGACCTCTACGTGAAGTTCCTAAGTGGAAGAATCCCACCGCTGCCACCATGTGTAGCGCGACAGACCGCTGCCACATTTAGCGAAATAACCCGAGTCCGTTTGGCCAAAATATACCACCGACTTCCAATGTAGTAGATCACAAATGAGATGGGGGAGGGATAATTAAATAATAGACAAGAACAAAGGAATTATATGGACACTGACAACTGGGTTTCATGTACCGTAATAAAAGATATAAGATTTATTCATACTCATCAGGCCTGTAATTAAGGGGTGTGCATATGTGAATTAATGTGCCTCTTATTTGCTATGTGGGAGCCTCCTGTGGGGGGCTTATTGCGCACCGCGCCTCCTATAACAAAGGGGTTGCAGCCGCTTGTAACGAACGCCTCCAATGCACCCGGCTTCTCCTCTGTGCTCTGGCCACGACTGCTCATGCAGCCGTGTATCCCAGATCCTGAGTAAGCCTCCTGTAGCTCCTGTGAATCCTAGTTAGACCCAGTCAGCCTCCAGTAGCTCGCTGTGATCCCGATCCCAGTGAGGGACCAGCGGTACCCAGATAGTGAGTCAGCCTCCCGATCCTGTCTCGATGAACATGCGTAGCCCAGATCCTGAGTAGCCTCCTGTAGCTCCGTGCATGACTGGAGTCCCGCTTCCGCAGTTCAGCCAACCAGCTATACTCACCAAGTCAACTTGCCCGGCGAGTCCCACCAGAGAGAGAGAGAGCGCGCGCGATACGCTCGCCCTTTATAGCCGCGCTGCGGACGTAGCAGCAAGTCCTACATTGCGGAAGTGGAAGAACCACGACTGTGCTGCGCGCCTAGCGCGCGGCGATAGCGCCCTCTTTTGACGCCTTTATACAGCGCAGAGCTGGTTTCGCTACGTTATAGCCAGTGTATGATTCAGTAAAGCCATGTACCCAATTAAAAGACGCTGGTGCATGCCGTGCCACAATGGTGTCTAGATTACTTTCGTATGTCAATTGGAACTCCAGTCCCTTTAATCACAACCTCTTTGTCTGGTGACATCTTTGGCTGGCTACAAAAATCTTTTGTAAGTGTTGATCCAGGGATTAGTTTAGCCATGTGCTCATGCCTGTATGCTCACTAGCCCACATTGGCACGTACGCAATGGCACTATAGGGTTGCCCGCGGGCGCATGCAAATCGGAATTAATCCATTGGGCCTTAGTTGAAGACTACCTGCAAGTTTTTTGCTACTTCTTCAGATATGCAAGTACAATCTTCGTGGCAAGTGCCGTTTTGGCAACAGATGCCGTCAACTGCACAGCGACCAGCACTACCAGTGGCAGTACCTGAGCTCTGTTAATGGAACGTGGACCAATTTTGACCAAAACGTTGCCATAGAAGAATATTACTGCAATGGCACAGAGGACAGCCTGGTACTTGATCCAGGTAGTACTGTTCCGGGGTTACATTTTGAAAAAAACCTGGAAAATCCTGAAATTTAATGTTATCATAAAAAGGTATAAAAATTGAAGTCATGGAATGTATATAAAATAAAGTTTAAATTAGTCATGGAAATAGGCATGCACAGTTCAGCCTTACATGATGTTTGTAATATTTGGCTATTAAGGCAGTCTTCCAATCTGCGTTTTTTGTTTTACTTCCTTTTTGTGAAAGTAAATTTGCCCTGTATTACTTGTATATATGAACTACAGAACAACTACAACTACTCGGAAAACAGAATCATTAATACTTTTTCTTGGATCGTCAATGGGAATTGAGTAAACATCTTACCCCAAAATACAGTATTCAAAGTCAAATATAATATTCAATATCTGGAACTTAATTGTGAATCAAGAACACAATAAGTCAACTAGATATTATCTGCAGTTAAAGTAACACATCTAACAGTTCAGCATACTCAAGCTGACTACGAAGCTATATTCAAAAGAGGAAAAAGTTTATCCTTAAGTAACTAGATTTTATATCACAGAAAACATCAGTACAAATGTTTCATTATGATTGGATTCCAAGATAAAGAGAATGTTCAATTTGATCATTGTAAATTTATTCAAAATCTGTTAGGAGTACAACTGTCAGTATAAGAAATTCCAAAAGTCAAGCTTCTTTAAATTCATATAAATGCATACAAGTCATAAATGAGCTTTCAGACCAAAACAATTAAGTTTTAACTTTCATCGACATTAAACCTAGAAAACAACAGTAACTTTTGCAACAAATTTTCAAAGTTAAACTCATAATTACAAAGATCACAACTCACCCCAATCTACATGAAGGGCACATGGTCCCTGCTGTCATCTGGTTTATGGGCATAGAATGCTCTCCCAGCCCCAAAGCGACCTCTTAATTAACCCCAAGACATGAGTGATTAATACTTTTGATCATTTACTGATTGGTC
>NW_022145200.1:0-3523 GCF_000002235.5 Strongylocentrotus purpuratus | reverse complement strand
CTAAACTGATTACTGCGACATCCCGAGCAAAACTCACAAGTACATGTACTTCATTAAAGGCATCAACGCCCTTAAAACACTAGCTTTTCATGTCCGATTTGACACTTCACTAAAAACGAAAGCATCCCAAGCATTCTATACTGGACCTTCTTTCATATGAGGGGACAAATCTTAAATGTATGACAATGACCGTGCAAAGCACATGCATGACTACATGTTTGACTACGTATAATAAATATTAGATATGAATATTAATAGCATCACACTCGACAAACATATTTGTTTTTGTTCACCCTTGACCCTTTTTTTTGTAATAAGCTTTGTTGACCAACTTTTTGTGGAACCTGGCGCCATAATTGGCGTTTTCTATTCTAACGTTAAATAAAAAAAAAAAGAAGCAGTTAGCTCTAAAGCCAATTGAAGCAGGAAAAAAAAGAAACAAGTCAAACGTTCAGTTTCGTTTCACTTAATAACCAGGTGCACTGACAGAAATCAGGCCTTTCAGCTACTGGCTAGAAAGCCTAATTATGCAAATTTATGCAAATTTATACACAAATCTGCCTGGGAAAAAAACACACCCCAGAACCATGGTATTGAAGCTGTCACTATTAGAAATTCAAGCAAAACATGACAGAAATTAGATTTTCATGATGGCGGCATCGAGTACTCACACTTGCTTGCGGGGCGCTGCGCGTTTGGGGTTTTTGACTTCGTTAATAGAGTTGATCCACTCGGCCATGTCATCGGGGGAGTAAGCCTGAATTTAGAACAGAAACAGTCAAGATTTACTTATTTAATCACAAATATACTGGCGAAAGTCCGCTAACCGTCCCATGCAAACATACATTGTGTGCTAAGTTGTCCTTTCAGTCAAATACATCAAGTGACTGTTTTTCAACAGTTAAGAGCTCCCAGCCTAAACTAAAAGCAGGATCGACTGGCTGTGACCGTTTATGTAACTTGATACAGCTATGCTTTGACTGTAGGTGATTGATAAGCCAGCTGTGCCTACCACTTGCCTGCTTTTTTCTGTGGCTGAATTTGACTAGTCAGAGTGCTTGCTCGAGAAAATTATCTGATTGTTTGTGACTAGCCTGTGTAAAAGGCATGGCAGGGGAAGAGGATGGAATTTTTGACTGTCTATGACTGTTAAAAGAGTAAGAGGGTTAATGGATTTAATGCTTTACATCAATCAGTTGACATATACAATGATTAATATCTTCTGCCTTTAGGTAGAATGTTTAAGGTCAAGTCACAAATGCAGTTGGCATTTTTTACAATCATTTACAATCTTACAATACAATAAGCAGTGTCAGTCAATCACGTAAACTATATTCAAGCCTGCGATTTGACGGTGCTTGTCACAGACTTGCTGCATAAGGGGGGAAGAAAATCCATATCAAGTCTGGGACAAAGACTTTTTGTCCAGCTTTAATAGCCTACCTGTACAAAAAACGTTCTTGACGAGCTGACTATTTCTAACAAGTTGTCTCTTTGAAGAGTTGGTCTGTGAAAATAAAAGAGAAAAAATAAAAAAATCTTAACTCAACAAATCTATTGAAGAAAATCCTTCTGTGTAAGCTGATGATTTTGCAATCTACAATTTTAGTTAGGCTTTGAAAAAGAAAAGAAAAAGAAATTTTAACCTTAACTCCCTACTGACTTTTACTAAGTACTGACGAAGTCTGCGAAAAACCATCAATCACACTGCTTCCAATGCATGCTTTGCTTTAGGCCTCCAGGCCCAAGTCCATCATACTCCATCATGTCCATCAAAAGTCACAGCAGGCCTGCAGGACCAAGTCCCCCAAAATCCACCAAAAATGGGGGGTTGGATTTTGATGGAGTTGGGGAGGCTAGTGTTTTAATGAAAAACAGAAAACCTCCTCACCCTATATCCGATATCCTGGCGACGGTAATGTCCTTCTTTGATATTGTCTTCAAGGGAAGTTTATCCTGTGAAAAGAATGAGAAATAACTCCAACTTGAAAAGTCCACAAAACAAGTACATATGTGAAGTGTTGTCAAGAATTATTAGTCCTAAATTTTTTGGGGGGGGGGGACGGAGTATTTTGATGTTGGTGGCCATTTACACCCCTATTTTACTACTCGAAAATAGGCCACATACATATCACCATGGTGAAATTGTGGGACTAAATTTTTTTTTTTACCCCCCCCCCCCAAATATATATATATAAAATTTAACAACCTCTTGGGGGGGGGGGGCTTTAGCCCCTAAGGCCCCCCCCCCCAGAGGTTGTCGACTTTTTTATATTTGGGGTTTTTTTTGGGGGGGGGGGTGGGTGGGTTTCAATTTTTTGTGTGCATTAGCTTGAAAATAGCGTGGGTGAAATAGGCTGGAAATTTCTCAAGTATGGCAACAGTTCCCGAACATGCATTATTTTCGTCAATACTATGCCCTCTGCACTGTAGGGGCTGGACTGCGCTTGACAGTCTAGGAAACAAGACTAGAGAATAGGCTACACTCCGTTATCTGCTGTTTATGCACAGACACCAGACTAAAAGGAAATGTACATGAACGTACCGTTGAGGATTGTAGTATGCCAGCCCTTGCTCATCCAAAATAAAAAATCTCCTCTTCCAACTTTTCCTCTGTGAAGTACAGAAGAACAAATGATCAAAAAACGAGTCTGAAAATGATAGCCAATAGATTGTTATACACTTCAAAGAATGCACAAGATTTCGGGAACGAATCTTGGCTTGACTATCGGGGTAGTACTAATTGCATTAAACTTGTAAAGAGATCTCGCACCTCAGCCAATCAGAGTCGATTTTACTAAATCGTGACGTCATTTCATTCCCAAATCAGGACTAAACTTGTGATCAACAACAGCCGGGTGCGTATCGCATAACAAAATACAGAGCGCGTGACAACAGCCTTTGTTGCTGCGTCTAGAATTTTTTTTATCCATGTCTACGACGTGACAACGGTGAATGACCGAAGTCCCGATATAGAGAGCGCCTGCTGATTGGTCAAAATCTAGAGGTCAAGATGCGGTGTCTTGCAAAAGTAATCAGCGAATCTGCTCAAATGTTAAAGACCATGGCTAGAATATGTTTGACAGGATTCTAGCAAACATACCCTGGAGGATTAGGTTGCCAAACCTGCTATGAAGCCGAGGTTCTGGAAATCTCCTTTATTCAAAAAAAAAAAGTTGTTACCAATGCTCCTTGCTTGACACACCAGCCGGCCTTGATCACGTTTCTCCCCGGGAATATTCTGGTCAGACTTTTGTTCCGTCCCACCGGTAGGGGAGACTGACCGGGGCCAGGATCGGGTCCTGAGACCGGCGCTCTCATCCTCACTGTCTGTATCACTGTGTGCGGTCTGAGGGTGGGGAAAGACAGAAAAGGAGAACCACAAGGGTCAAGTGATTTAGGATAACTTGAGTGGAATCTGGGCTACAAAACAAAACCTGAAATTATTCATCAGTGTCGTTTTTCATAAAACTCATTCTCTTTTCTTCATTCGGGCACAGATGTCACAGATCAACATAATTCT
>NW_022145199.1:0-3560 GCF_000002235.5 Strongylocentrotus purpuratus | reverse complement strand
TTTCATCTTTGGGCGACCGGAGGGGGCACCTTGATGGGGGTGCCAGCGGCGCTGCCCTTCTTGGCCCCTCGATCCAAGGACTGGTGCCCGCTGTCGATGGAGCTCGGTCGGGAATCCGCTCGCCCCATCCGGAGGAGATGGATGTCATTGTGGGTCTGAGAGTCGGCTAGACTGCCGGGGTAGGGCTTCCGAGGGTCACATCATCATCATCATCATCATTACCATCACCATCATCAAACTTTTCAATTATCTACTTGATCAACAAGACTTCTATAATGGCAAAAAGTTAGCTCAGTGCTGTCATAGGAAGATATGAAACTACTACTGAGATATGACACATCATCATCTTCATCATCATCATCATCATCATCATTGTCATTGTCATCATAATCATCATCATCATCATCATCATCATAATCTTCATCATCATCATAATCTTCATCATCATCATAACCTTCTTCATAATCATCTTTATCATTACCATCATCAAACTTTTCAATTATCTACTTGATCAACAAGACTTCTATAATGGCAAAAGTTAGTTCAGTGCTGTCATATGAAACTACTACTGAGATAAAATACCTAATTATCATCATCATTGTCATCATATTCAAACAAACTTTAAAGTACATGTATGAATGCTTCATATACTTACTTTGCACCGTCAACAGTCATGAAAGCATTGTTGATGTTCCCTGATGTGATGCTGTATGTTATGAACTCTCCATCAGGATCTGTAGCCTAACAAAAAAAATCACAAAAACATTATTTGAAATAATTATAACTATAGATGACGAGAAGAGGAAAAAGAAGTAGGATGAGAAGGAAAAGAAGGAAGAAGAGGAGGATAATATGAATTAAAAGAAGGAAAAAGAGGAGAAAAGAAGAAGCATGGGGAGAAGTAGGAGGAGATGGAGGAGGAGAAGGAAGGAGGAGAGAAAGAAGATGAAGAAGACGAAGAAGAAGAAAGAGGAGGTGGAGAAGAAGAAAAAGAAAGAGATGGAGAAGGAGAAGAATGAAGAGAAGGAGGAGAAGAAGTGAAGATGGAGAAGTAGAAGAAGAAGAAAAAGAAAGAGATGAAGAAGGAGAAGAATTAGAAGACGAATCCATTGAGAGGGATAAACAGATAAAACACGTTTTCCAAGGATGTAAGTACAAAGTAAAGATAGAGCAACAGGACTTCTATGACAGTCAAGAGCTATCATCAATATACTACACAAAATACAAGACTAGGAAATCTATCATAAAATTAGAGGGGGAAGAACAGTCCATGAATACACTGTGTGACCGTTTTTTTGATTTCTGAAGATTTTTTTTCTTCCACATGTGCTGCAATAAAGATTTCCATGGAAGAGTGACATCACTAGAAGTTCATTCTGCAGATCTTACAGCTATTTTGAGATGCAATTAACAATGCTTACTCTGACTGTATCAACGAGGGCGTTGAAAGGCAGGTTTTCATCGGCACTGGTTGAGTAGGATGTTTGATCAAACATGGGTGGCCTGTTATTTACACCAGAGATGATGGTGATGTGAACAAACACATCAGATCTGTCAGAAAAAAAGGTTGATGAAGAAGAACAATATTATTGATAACATTGACCCTACCATCAACATCAACAACTTGATGACCATCACCACTACCACCATGTCCATCATTATCATCAACAGCATCATTATCAGCAGATCAACAACACCACTATCAGTAACATCATCACCATCATCATAAACATCTTCACCAACCTCATAATCACCATCACCATCTTTACCACATCATCGTCGACGATGATGTGGTAAAGATGGTGATGGTGATTATGAGGTTGGTGAAGATGTTTATGATGATGGTGATGATGTTACTGATAGTGGTGTTGTTGATCTGCTGATAATGATGCTGTTGATGATAATGATGGACATGGTGGTAGTGGTGATGGTCATCAAGTTGTTGATGTTGATGGTAGGGTCAATGTTATCAATAATATTGTTCTTCTTCATCAACCTTTTTTCTGACAGATCTGATGTGTTTGTTCACATCACCATCATCTCTGGTGTAAATAACAGGCCACCCATGTTTGATCAAACATCCTACTCAACCAGTGCCGATGAAAACCTGCCTTTCAACGCCCTCGTTGATACAGTCAGAGTAAGCATTGTTAATTGCATCTCAAAATAGCTGTAAGATCTGCAGAATGAACTTCTAGTGATGTCACTCTTCCATGGAAATCTTTATTGCAGCACATGTGGAAGAAAAAAAATCTTCAGAAATCAAAAAAACGGTCACACAGTGTATTCATGGACTGTTCTTCCCCCTCTAATTTTATGATAGATTTCCTAGTCTTGTATTTTGTGTAGTATATTGATGATAGCTCTTGACTGTCATAGAAGTCCTGTTGCTCTATCTTTACTTTGTACTTACATCCTTGGAAAACGTGTTTTATCTGTTTATCCCTCTCAATGGATTCGTCTTCTAATTCTTCTCCTTCTTCATCTCTTTCTTTTTCTTCTTCTTCTACTTCTCCATCTTCACTTCTTCTCCTCCTTCTCTTCATTCTTCTCCTTCTCCATCTCTTTCTTTTTCTTCTTCTCCACCTCCTCTTTCTTCTTCTTCGTCTTCTTCATCTTCTTTCTCTCCTCCTTCCTTCTCCTCCTCCATCTCCTCCTACTTCTCCCCATGCTTCTTCTTTTCTCCTCTTTTTCCTTCTTTTAATTCATATTATCCTCCTCTTCTTCCTTCTTTTCCTTCTCATCCTACTTCTTTTTCCTCTTCTCGTCATCTATAGTTATAATTATTTCAAATAATGTTTTTGTGATTTTTTTGTTAGGCTACAGATCCTGATGGAGAGTTCATAACATACAGCATCACATCAGGGAACATCAACAATGCTTTCATGACTGTTGACGGTGCAAAGTAAGTATATGAAGCATTCATACATGTACTTTAAAGTTTGTTTGAATATGATGACAATGATGATGATAATTAGGTATTTTATCTCAGTAGTAGTTTCATATGACAGCACTGAACTAACTTTTGCCATTATAGAAGTCTTGTTGATCAAGTAGATAATTGAAAAGTTTGATGATGGTAATGATAAAGATGATTATGAAGAAGGTTATGATGATGATGAAGATTATGATGATGATGAAGATTATGATGATGATGATGATGATGATGATTATGATGACAATGACAATGATGATGATGATGATGATGATGAAGATGATGATGTGTCATATCTCAGTAGTAGTTTCATATCTTCCTATGACAGCACTGAGCTAACTTTTTGCCATTATAGAAGTCTTGTTGATCAAGTAGATAATTGAAAAGTTTGATGATGGTGATGGTAATGATGATGATGATGATGATGTGACCCTCGGAAGCCCTACCCCGGCAGTCTAGCCGACTCTCAGACCCACAATGACATCCATCTCCTCCGGATGGGGCGAGCGGATTCCCGACCGAGCTCCATCGACAGCGGGCACCAGTCCTTGGATCGAGGGGCCAAGAAGGGCAGCGCCGCTGGCACCCCATCAAGGTGCCCCCTCCGGTCGCCCCAAAGATGAAA
>NW_022145198.1:0-3572 GCF_000002235.5 Strongylocentrotus purpuratus | reverse complement strand
TATTCAAGTAAATCACTCTAATCATAATAATTGATCTAATTAAATAAATCAGTGAAACCTTCTTCCTTTTGTCATTGCGTCACAGTCATTTTACATGTTTGTCAGTCTGTATTGTCTGTCTGGAAGCCAGCGATCAGTGAGTAGACTGAGTATACGTGGTGGTATATTTCCAACCGAACGGACCTGCACCTCGGCGCTGTTAGGGTTACTCGCCTTACCCGCGAGTGTTCGCCGAGGACAACCGACCTGGCAATAGTAAATCCGCCACAAATGGTGGCAGCGGTGGGATTTGTATGCTCAGCTTATTACTGGACGCTTGGAACATTTTTGTGTGTGTGCACTGACCTCTTTACGAGCGTACGTGTAAACAGACTGATTAACTAATCTTGATTGCATAATCAATTTGGAGTTGATCAAGTGTTGCGAGTGATTAGACAAAGTTGGACACTCCGAATTTTGCGGAGGACTTGGAGGGATAATTCTCAGGACGCTGACATGAATGGCCAAGGCCAAGTGCTCGGACGAGATGAGCAGTAAACAGAGAGAAAGCACAGGTACCCTGACAGGCGAGCGTCCTGTGGCGATATTGCAGGAGGAAATTGACCTACTGCGTATGGAAGTCAACTGAAAAGAGGATCAGTTGGCAAACTCGATGAGAGGAAAAGGAACGTGCCGAGACCCTGTTGGGGCAATTTCTGTCTCAATCCCCGGGGTCTCCGGAAGAGGAACACCACCAACGTGGGTGGATACACAAAAGGCCCGAGAGGGATGACAAGGAAATCGAATTTAAGTATGACTTAACGCGTGACATGGAGACCTCTGGTTATGGTTCCATATTTGGGCGCGTAAAACACATCTACACCGATGAGAACGATGATAAAAAATACAACATACTTGCCACAACCACAGTCGACGGCACAGACACATCCGACTACTGATCGTGGAGGAGCGATGACGCCTCCGGTGGAGGGCTCTCCAGAGAGTGGAGGCGCCACCCCCACAAACGACAAACACGGTGATGTGATGGAGGGCTGGCCAACCTCTCCTAGCACCCCGTGGCCATTGAAGAGAGAGGAGCGGATTCAATCGAGGAAAAGCCAAACGACCTAATATTGTTCCGGATCGATTCAGCGGAAAACAGCCCTGGATACGTTACAGGGAACACTTCGAGTCTCTTCTAGGCGAGTAAATGGCTGGAATGATAAGGAAGCTGCAGCGTTCCTGGCCGCAAGTTTGCAAGGATCCGCTGTGAAAATTTTGACTAATCGCCAAGGGGAAGGACAAAGCCCGGCGATACAAGTATACTGGACTACTCAATACAAGTTTTGGGCCGGGGCAGATGGCTGAGAACTTCCTTATGGAACTGAGAAACCGTCGCCAAGGCCCAAAGGAGACTTTACAGGAACTTGGAGAAGCAGTCCGCGAGTTGGCTACCCTATCATATCCGGAGTTACGGAAGACAGTAGGGATAGATTGGCTCGTGGACATTTTTCAGACGCAAACGCCAGCCAGAGCATTCGGGAGGGAGTTTTCCGGTCAAGGCCGTCTTTCTGAATGACGCCGTTCGTGCGGCGCTGGCGACGGAGAATTTTGAACGGATTGAGGAACAACGTTGTGGAAAAAAGGACAAGAAATGCCGCATGGGGCAAGATGAGGAGGAGTACCGGGACACCATCATAGCTGATGTGGTCGACCATCTGGAGCAATACTACAAGAATGTGAGAGACGAGCAGGCAACTAAGGAAAAGTCACCTCAGCCTGAAAAGAGAAGAGACACACGCGTATACCACCCGAGACCGCGTAGGATAGCCAACCCGGATGACAGGTGTTACGGGTGCCAAGGAAAGGGACATTTTGCAAAGGATTGCCAAACCCAACTACCCCTGCACGGAGGTGCTCGGGAAACGGCCGCCAACGACTCTGCGACCCAAGAGAAGGCTGGGCGAACAGAAGGGTCAACCGACAATGGGCTCAGAAGTTCAACAGGACAAAACTCATCTCAACCCTGACGACAAAAGAGAAATATTTGCACCATTGGTTGTTCCAAAGCAGGGACTTTACGCCACAAGGAGAGTTTCGGTCAGTCACTATCCCGTTCCTGGTGGATACCGGGACGACGGACACAATAATCTCGGAGGAGGTTTACTATCAGATACCGACAGAGAGACGCCCACCGTTGGAAGCAGGATGGCATCCGAGTCGTGCAGGCAGATGGTAGTGTCATGGAAACAGTAGGTGTGGCAAACATGGACTTGCGTATGGAAGGACAGCGTGCCCAGTACGGGCAGTCATGCCAAAGTCAAAACCAAAGGCATACTCGGGATGGACTTTCTGCTCCCAACGGAGGGACACTGGATTTCAACAAGTGTGAACTTTTGCTTCACAGAGAACACATACGGTGCACAACTAGATGGGGAACTACCTTGCATGCCAGGGTGGTTGTGGCAGAAACGACTGCCATTCCGCCCGGACATGAAGCTCTTGTTCAAGGAAGAGTGACCCGTGATTTCGAATCAGATGACCTGGGGATTATAGAACCGATTGAAGGAGGTGGTGAGTTGGCGCAAAAAGGCTTGATTCTTGAAGAACGTTGGTAGATCCTAAGGTTGCTTAATCCGGGCAGCCGGGAGTGCACGGTTCGGTCGGGCACGACAGCTGGACGCCTCACACCGGTGGTAGAGAGAGATGTGCTGCAGGCACATGCAGTTGAACCAGGAGATGAAAACAAGGATGTACATGTCCCCGCCACCTTGAGGATCTCTGGAAACGCAGTGTGGAGAATCTGGATCCCTGTTATCACTACGCAGTGGCTCGACTGCTCACTGATTTTGCGGATGTATTTTCGGGGGCGATCATGACATTGGGAGAAATGATTGGATGAAGCACCATATCGACACGGGAGAAACACGACCTGTCAGGCAGAGGCCCCGCCGGCAGCCATTGTGCAAGCAACAGGAGATTGACCACAGGTGCAGGACTTGTTGAAGAGGGGACTGATTACGCCATCAGACAGCCCCTGGGCCTCAAATGTGGTGCTAGTATAAGGAAGAAAGATGGAGCCAACGCTTCTGTGTAGACTATCGCGGACTTAACGAGACAACTATCAAGGATGCGTACCCAGTTCCTCGCATCGACGACACCCTGGATGCACTGTCAGGTGCGAGGTGGTTTTCCACCTTAGACCTCGCATCTGGCTACTGGCAGATCGAGCTCGATGAGGATGCGAAGCAAAAGTCAGCCTTCGTGGTGCGCGGGGGCTTGTACAGCTGGAGGGTCATGCCCTTCGGCTTGTGCAATGCCCCTGCCACCTTCGAAAGCTGATGGAAAGGGTCGTATCCGGACTACAATGGGAGACTTTACTCGTATACCTCGATGACGTTATCGTGTACGGAGAACGTCATGGAGGAGATACAGCGCCTACGCGAGGTGCTGCAGAGATTTAGATTGGCTGGATTGAAGTTAAAGCCGAAAAAGTGCTTTCTCTTCAAGGAGACCGTGAAATATCTGGGACATGTGGTTTCACCAGCCGGAGTTTCCACTGACCCGGACAAAATCGAGGCTATTAAATCATG
>NW_022145197.1:0-3591 GCF_000002235.5 Strongylocentrotus purpuratus | reverse complement strand
CACGTTACTGAGTTGGGCCCCCAACCCCAGACCCTGGGGGCCGACTCAGTTCTTTCGAAGGGTCCTGGGCAAGAAATTACTTCCGACAGATGGGTTTCTCGCAACTACCTCGCAAGGTTACAAGCTGAAAATTCACGAGTACCCCTCCGTCGAAACAACCACTCGCATCACCCCGGTGCCCAGGAACAAAGAAAAACAAAAGGCACTAGAAGAAGAGATCATTTCTCTGCAGGAGAAAAACGCAATCCAGCAGGTCTCTTGAGGCCTCGGGGCACCAGTTTCTTGTCAACATTTTTCCTGACCCCAAAGAAAGGGACCAATGAGTGGGCGCCCTTCATCAATCTCAAACCTCTCAACAAATTCATCCAACCACGTCGGTTCCGGATGGAAACTCTAAGAGTCGTTCTAGATTCAATTTCAGTTCCATCTGGGCAGCATCACTAACCTCAAAGATGCCTACCTACACGTCCCAATCTACAGGCATCATTCCAAATACCTACATTCAGATACAAAAGGAACCGTATACAAGTTCATTGCTCTCCCATTTGGTCTTTCTATAGCCCCATGGGTTTTTTACAAGGATATCACGAGTATAGCAGCAAGCTTATGAAAACGAAACATCCTAATCTTCATGTATCTGGACGACTGGATAGTCGTAGGGCGCACAGAAATAGAAACCCTTCATGCGATCCAGTCAACATGGGCTCTGACATCCAAACCTCGGCTTTATTATCAACAAAACAATGTCTCACACCCAACTCACCAGCATCCAGTCTTTTTGGGTGCAGACATAGACTTGTGCCAGGGCACAGCGACTCCAACCAAAGAGCGTATCCTAAATCTTCAAGGTTGTGTTCTCATGTTCCTTTCAAAGAATGTGGCCCCAGCAAGAGCATGGCTCGTGCTGTTGGGACTGATGATCGATCTTGTACCTTATTGCAGGCTCCGCATGCGCCCCCTCCAGCTCCACCTACTGGCCCATTACAGACCAAAACAGGATCCAATCCATATTCAAGTTCGTCGATCACCATAGGTCTCCTTCCTCACCTCCGTTGGTGGTCAATCGCTCAGAAACTTACGGACGGGCCTAGCCTTTCCCCGTCCTCAGGCCTCCTTAACCATCGCAACCGATGCATCAAATCTAGGATGGGGAGCAACTCTCTCCCCACGCCAGATAGGCGGAACCTGGGGACACAGATTTCCAGAATGGACACATAAACATTCTGGAACTGCAAGCGGTATTCTACGGCCTACAACCATTTCCAGCCGACAATACAGGGCACACAGTACTAATTCAAACAGACAACACGACCGTAGTGTAGTATATCAATCATCAGGGTGGCACCCAATCGCCCCTACTGTGTTATCTGACTTGGACATCCTCCTTGGTGCATCTGGGAAGAAGTACAACTTTCCGCTTCCCACCTTCCTTCCGGGAGATCAGAACGGATCCCGGACACACCTGTCCAGGGGTTTGGTAATTCCAACAGAATGGACACTCAACAGAAGATTGTCCATCTCCTCTTCACCAATATCGACAGACCCCACATCGACCTCTTCGCAACAGCCATCAATGCTCAAATTCCAGTATTTTGCCCACGACGCCCAGACCCAAAAGCATGGGCAGTGGAAGCACTAGCAATAAAAGGAACGGGATGTTCGCGTACCGCTTTCCCACCAATATCCCTGCTCCAAAGGTCCTAAACAAGTTGGAAAACGATACGTGCAGAATGTTGTTAATAGCCCCATTCTGGCCACGCCAGCCCTGGTTTCCGAGGCTGATCAGACTGCTAGTTCGCACTCCGTGGATACTACCTCAGAGAGCGGACATAGTATTCCAACCACAGTCCCTTTATCTTCATCCAGCCCCCAGGGACCTCCATTTAACTTGTTGGCCTCTGTGCAACAGTCGTTCAGAGCAGCAGGCCTTTCTCAAGACGTTGCCACTCTCGTAGCACACAGCCGCCGACCTCTACAAGAAAAATTTACGACTCGGGACTTTGGCATTATTACAAATGGTGTGGACAGCAATCGGTTGATCCAACCTCAGCTCCTCTGACGTTGGTCAGGGATTTTTTGCTGTACCTTTATAATCAGGGTCTGACTGTAGCAACAGTCAAGAACTACCGGTCTGCCCTTTTCCGCCATCCACAACGGATTTGAAGATGGTTCCGTAATCTCAAACAACAAAACGGTGACCCATCTCCTCAAAGGAATGTTTGTTGAGCGTCCCCCAATAAGAACCTTCCTGGGACCTCAACCAAGTCTTACAGATATTAATGAAGCCCCCCTTCGTGCCCCTGGGCCAGGCTTCATTGTACCACATGTCTCTTAAACTAGTGTTTCTCCTGGCTGTAGCCACCTCTCGCAGAAGAAGTGAACTACACTCCCTTTCTGTTAAACCTGGACACATCCGTTGGGAACCAGGAGGCGTCCGACTCATTCCCACAACGGCATTCCTGACTAAAAACCAATCTATGGGTTTTACACCTCCGGATATTTTTGTACCAGAAATACATACAATATCAACTATCCCTGCTGACAAAGTCTGGTGCCCAGTGGGAGCTCTTAAATGGTACATCAGCCAGACCAAGGCACTACGTGAAAGGACCTCACAACTGTTTATAACAACAACACATCCGCACCGTGTGGCTTCACGTGACACCATTGCTCGATGGATATTGTCAGTGATTAAATTAGCGAACCCACATTGGCCTTCGACAGATGAGGGTTCATATAAACAGAATCCACATGCTCATGAAGTATGAGCACTGTCAACATCATTGGCTTTCTTCAGGGGAGTTCCCCTAGAAGAAATCACAAAAGCAGCATGTTGGAAATCTTCTTCCACGTTCACATCCTGCTCACCAAAATGTGCTCCAAACTGAGGGCGTACCAGGCCGGACAGTCCTGTCAGCGGCCATGGCCTCATCAAAAGGGAGCATGACGAGAGACCAAACCTTCTAGAGCATCAGGAGTACCTCCCTTGTGGTGAGTTTGTATTCTCTTAGAAAAGAAGGTTAACTAGTCTACGAGAGAACACAATTCACCCATATGCGCCTCGCACCCTCCTCCAGATATCGGTGCTATTCTATGCAAATGTAGTTGCTATTTGGGTAAGATGAACGAAGTAGACTCCCCCCCCCCCCCCCCCCACAGTCGTGTGGGACGAGTCTACAAGAGAATACTCACCCAAATAGCATCCCTCCCACACTCTAAGCTCGGCTAGTTACCTTCTTGACTTGCACGAGAAAAGGCGACGCTGCATGGCATCATGGGTGGGTGCCAAGAGGCGCATTATATGTGCGATAAAATGCTTAGCAAATTGGCATGCCGGCAAAGGGAAATATGCAAATGTAGTGCTATTTGGGTAAGTATTCTCTCTCGTAAACTCGTCCCACACACTGTGGGGGGGGGGGGGGATTTGGCACGTAATATCAAAAATGAAGACCCTGGATTATTCTATGCATTCCCGTAAAAGCAATATCCAGTCTCTCACAGTTGATTTTGTATTGATTTCAAAGATTAAATCTACAAATCTTTGGTTTCTTGTAATCCGTTACTTGATGATGTCATTGTGACGTCATTCAC
>NW_022145196.1:0-3656 GCF_000002235.5 Strongylocentrotus purpuratus | reverse complement strand
TTCTGATCTTTTACCAGGGTAGCCCGTTCACAAAATAATGTGGTCTTCCACGGGGCCCTGAGCATATAATTTAAAATTAATAAACAAAACTAACAATTTAAAGGATTAAAAGTGTATAAAATTATCAAAACAAATAGGAAATACGATCATATAAAACTATAACCGTTAAATAATAATCATTAAATAAAAGAAACATGAACGGGTTTAACATAAACAATATAAATGTGTATATGAAAACGACGATAGACAAAAGTGCAGATTAAGAAGTTTAATTTAAGAATAAGATCACAAAATAAGTCCTACTTGCAAATACAAACGAAAAACAAGTTACGAAACTATTGTAAATAATAAAAACAGTAAAATGAGTACATGCATCCCTAACATGCTAAAAAAAAAACAAAAAACACGCAAGCAAGCCAACAAACAAATAAACCAGCCCCAACCAACCAACAAACAAACAAACAAACAAAACAGCCCTAACAACCCAACAAACAATCCAACAAACGCCCCCCCCCCCCAAAAAAAAAAAAAAGAAGAAGAAGAAGAAGAAGAAAATTGTAAGTGATAAAAACAATAAAATTGAGTACACTTAACATGCTAAAAAAAGTACAATTAAAACAATAATTTGAAGCAACCTAAACTGTTAAAAAGTTAAGTTTCATTATTGACTTAAAAGAACCAATTGAGGCTGCTGAACGTGTTTCTTTATTTAAACTATTCCAGACAGTAGCCCCAGCAACAAAAGGACTATGCTTCAAGCATTCTGATCTATATTTAGGAATGAACAGGGTGTCCTCAGTTGCTTGTCTGGTGGAGTGATGGTGCATGTCAGATATTTTAATGAAATCTTCTGTCAGGTAGGTAGGGGCAAGATTGTTGGTACATTTGTACATGAGTACTGCTCGCAGGTAGTTAAATCGTTTTGGTAACGGCATCCAGCCTAGTGTATTAAATAATTCACTTGAAGGAGTATCGTACCCTTTACCTAGAATTAATCTGGCAGCACGTTTTTGGAGTTTAAACAGCTTGTCTGTGTGCATGTTGAATCTTTCTGACCAGATTTGCGAGCAGTAATCAAAATGGGGTAAGATAAACGCATTATAAAGTAATTTGACAGAGTCAGCCGGAATATATGGTTTCACCCGGCGAATAATACCCAATTTTGCTTGCACAGTACTCACAACCTTGTCTATCTGATCAGTCCATTTCATCTCATCATCAATGATCACCCCTAGACATTTGGTTTTATGAACTCTTTTCAGAACAATGTCATTTACCTCCACTCTGAAATCGACGACGTCTTTGAGTTTTGCTCTAGATCCTATGATCATCACATTGGTTTATCATAATTTAAAACAAGACGATTTGTATTCAGCCAGCTAGAGATCTGCATCAAGGCAAACAGATAATTTGTGTTCGACATCCGCAGTCGTCTTGCCATTAACTGTGAGAGTTGTGTCGTCGGCGTACATGTCAACAATACCATTATTAACCGACGAAGGCATAGAGTTAACATAAATAGAGAACAACAGTGGGCCTAGGATAGAGCCCTGTGGAACACCATTCACAACACTCTGAGATTCGGAATAGGCTTTGTTCAAATAAACTCTTTGTGTGCGACCTGACAGGTAGCTAGCAAACCACTTCAGAGCACTCGCTGAACAGCCAAGTGAGCTTAATTTAGTCAAAAGAATTTCGTGGTTGACTGTATCGAAAGCTTTTCTGAGGTCTATGAAAGCCACTCCTGTCAGGTCGCCACGTTCAACATTCCTGCTCCATTGATTGACCAGTTTGGCAAGAATTGTGGTTGTGGAGTGCATTGGGCGAAATCCTGACTGATTAGGATGCATTAGATCATGTTCATTGATAAATTCATACAACTGATCACAAACGGCTCGCTCTAAAATCTTACTTACAATTGGCAAGATAGAAATGGGACGATAGTTACCTACATCAGAGGTATTGCCAGACTTAAAGATTGGTACCACTTTGGCACTCTTCAATCCTTCGGGAACATGTCCATGCATCAAGGACATATATTTATGATTTTGGTTAAGGAATGAAGGATGGCAGGGCAAGCAACTTTTAGTAAACGACAGCTGAGTTGATCATCCCCTGTAGCTTTGTTAACATTCATAGTCAGGAGAGTTTTTTCAACAAAAGCAGGCGAGACCGGCCTGAGATTAAAAACACAATCGTTACCACCTGATACATCGGTGAACACAGTAGGTGTTGTGACAGGCAAGTCTTTTGTGACGTTTTGCGCACAAGTTACAAAATAATCATTAAATGCATTAGCAATCTGATCACTGTCACTGCCGTCTGATCCATTGACCTCAATCGAACTGGGGAGAATACGGCCTTGCTTCGGGGTTACTTCTTTAAGGCAACTCCAGATCTTTTTGCTGTTACCAGCATTATCACGGATCAGACCACAGTAATGATCAGTCTTTTGCTTCTGCATCATGTGTGTTACTTTATTACGTAAACATCTATACTCATTCCATAAATTCTGACAATTATGTTTGACGGCAGCCTTATGGATCTGATCACGTTCTTTCATCAGCTTAACAATGTCGTCTGTGATCCAAGGACAAGCATTTTGCCTAATTTTCTTTTTACAGAGTGGAGCATGCAGGTTCACAATTTCCATAAAACTATTTAACCAGGTTGCCAGGCTAGTTCAATGTCAGTTATGTTAACAATAGCATTCCAAGGTTATTTTACTCCATTTCCAATCATGAATACAATCTTTGGACAATCATCTTCTTGAATGTTATATACTCATATAATTATGACCTTGTTGAGTGGATGATTTAAAATTAAAACAACGAACTGAATAAGTTTAAAAATGATCACTTATACTAGTTACAAAATACACCATTATCAGTAAAAACATCTGGATTATTTACAAATATTAAGTCGATGAGAGTGTTGCTATGACTGGTGACCCTTGTAGGGCTGGTGATCACTTGAGCAAATCCATATAGAGAGGTATAAAATTTCAAGTTATCAGTATTGATATTAGTGACACCATCCATAAAATTACAGTTAAAATCACCCAATTAAAATGCACTCCTTGTTTTCAGTTGAGGCGGTTGCTAAGACTTCATGTATTTTATCAAAGAAATCAATACCCGTGCGGTGGCCTATAAAATGCACCAACAATGATAGGCGATTTATATTTGTTATACTTCACTTCAATCCACACACTTTCAAGAGCCGCAGACTCAAGATTATGTCGCCTGGTAACCTGGACATCATTTGATACATAAATAGCTACACCGCCACCATGTTCTAGTTCTGTCACTTCTTAGTATGAAAAACCATCAATACATAACTCCTCATCCGAGATACTAGAGTCACACAGCGTTTCGTTCAGACATATAACATCGAAAGGTCTATGCTCAGCAAGAGACGAAGTTCGTCTATCTTACTGACAGGCTATGAATGTTAAGATGACCAAATTAATACCTTTTGTTTTAAATGGGAGGGATACTGCCTTCAACCAGGTCATTGTAGCTATATTGCAGACCTTGTGTTGAGTAGGTGAATCTAGACGTAATGTCGTGAAATTTTATTGCATACCTTGTCGCATACCTTTCATAAAATTCCTAATGAACTGGGGAGTTGTAGCAGCTAGTCTGGAATCTAGA
>NW_022145195.1:0-3675 GCF_000002235.5 Strongylocentrotus purpuratus | reverse complement strand
TATAGTACAGGCATTATGTGAAAATTAAGGGGTAACCTCAAACAAATTGCAACAGAAACCATTTAAAAAGGTTATTACTCAGAAAAATCTCCTCTATAACATATAAAAGTCTTAAGAAATCCGAGTGGTGGAAAGTAGTTTTCTAATGTGTTTCTTAACCACACCCAGTACCACTTTTTTTGCTACTTTATAATGGAATATTTAGTGATGCTGCAACAATATATTTAATACTAAACACAGAGAGTTGATCTTAATTTATTATTGAGATGCCCATTGACTTCAGAAAAGATCTGTAGATGATTTATATTCATTTTTTTTATGCTGTAATATATATATACTATCTGCAATATGATACATATATGAATCTATATATAACATATAGGTTCAGTCTATTCTGCTACCATTGGTTTCACGCACACGCACACTGCGTGGCGATCATCAGGCGAATTTACTCATTATTCTAGACCTTGGTAAGTTTCAATATCCCTATGTTTCCCAAATTTGCGATATGCCGATAATAATTTGCATAAATGCCATTTATTAATTTGCATAGATTAAAGTTAAAATTATGGCTGTCATGTGTGGACATGTCACAATAAATTTCCCTGATAATCCAAGTCCAGTCATGTACATAAATTAATTTCACACCATGGTGCATTGCTATAAGGTTCCTTAAAAAAAGGAAAGAAATCCAAGTGGTGGAAATATGCCTAATTTGCATAAATTCAAAATGGCCACTAATTACATGATTTTTGATTTGGCCATAACTCTTGTCCTGCATTGCTTTTTGGAGTACTTTGAACAACAATTTGTCCTTTGACATTGATTTCATCATCATTCCAGTCCGAGGTACCTTATGAGATCCTATGTTTCCTATGGGGTATAATTTTTTTGTTAACGTTTCTAGCTCTTGTCAAAGTTGGTATTAGTGTTGGAAAATGTGATATCCCTGTGTCGCAGAGCGAATCCTTGTGCCGCTCCACTCGGACCAAAAATCAAGGAATAACTCAAGAGAACAGAGGATTCAACACAGGAGTTACAAATCACAAAAATCATATTATATATACGGAAAGAAATAAACCAAAAAACCGCAAACCTCAATCCGAAAATACGTGGGCGATGGTTTTATACCCCTACCGCATGGGTGCAAGCCCGGAATTGGTATGCAACAAAGGGAAAAGGAATTACGATTTGCATAATTCACCTAGCACCCACCTCCGAAGTTACATAACACTTTACGGCCGTAAAAAAATAGTGATTGATGAATTAACTCAGAAATAAGGAATAATTTTAACACATTTCAGAGACAAAAAAATGCCTACTTTAAATCCACTAGTACACTGCATAGGGATATCACATTTTGCAACGCGTATGCCAACTTTGAGATGAGCCAAAAACCGAACAAAAAATATCTTTCCCAATTTTTTGATATTTTGTAGCGAACATCTTGGGGTTTAATTTTCATCCAAGTTTGTCTCAATGTCGGGTGATCCACTAGGTCAAATTCAAGGTCAAATTAAAGGTCAAAATGTCATTTTACTTAAAATAACCCCGACATGAAAAAAACAATGGTAAATTTGGATTTCTCATGATGTAACCTTTCAAAAGAAATTAAGATTAACACATTTGGCTCACAGATTATAGAAATATGGTCATTTAAAAATGGCAGCAATGTCCATTTTGACCAAAATTGCCTGGGCGGTAGCGCGAAAACTGTTTGTCCGATGGTGCTAAAACTTAAAATTTCGGCTTTTCAGCCGAAATTACCCCATAAACTAAATATGATCCAATTTGAAGAGGTTGGGGTTTCAAATTTAAAAGTTTTGGGGGGTGATTTGACACTGAATGGCCCCAATGTCAAATGACAAAATGTTGTTTAAAGTACCCCGAAAAGCAACTTAGGACGAGAGTTATTACTAGATAGCATATTATGTCATATTTTTGGCCACTGCATTTTTCTTTGCTAAAGAAGGAATTTTTCTCATAATTATTTGGATAGACTTTACCTTCCTAAGCTGGAAATCCATTGGTAACATTTTTTTTCTATCTACCATGTGGCGGTCATCTTGGAATTCAAAATGGCCGCCATTTCGGGCCTAATTTGTATCTAACTTCGGACCTGATTGTCATATGAAGTTCAGTTTGGTGGCAAACCCCATGTTTTTGATACCAATGAACCCACGAAAATCATTGTTGATGGGGTATACTCCCAGTGGAGTACCCCATCAACAATGATTAACTTGGGTTCCTTGGTATCAAGAACATATGCAGTTTGCCACCAAAATGGACTTCATACGACATTCAGGTGCCACCTTATTATTTAAATGAAATCAAAGATGGCCGCTATTTTTGAATATCCAATATGGCTGCCATCCATTTGGGATGCCTAAATGTGCTAATTGGATTCCTTGGTATCAAATTTATGGGCTTTGCCACCACCAATAGTGACTTCATACGACATTGAAGTCCAAATTTATTATGCAAATAGTTCAGAATGGCGGCAATTATGAAATATCAAAGATGGCTGCCATCAACTGTAAGTACCCCGTCCACAGTGATTTACTTGAGTTCATTCAAATACATGGACTTCATAGGACATTCAGGTGCAATGTTATTATAAATAAGATCCAAGATGGCGGCTATTTTGAAAAAAAATCCAAGATGGCTGCCATCCATCTGGGATAGATCATCAGCAATGGGTCATTAAGATTACTTGGTATCAAATGTATGGGGTTTGCCACCGAAATTGACTTCGTACGCCATTCGAGTCCAAATTTATTATGCAAATAAGCCGAAAATGGCGGCCATATATTTGAAATATCCAAGATGGCTGCCATCCATTTGGAGTACACCATAAACAATAATGTACTCAGGTTCCTTGGTATCAAAAACATGGGGTTTGCCATCAAAATAAACTTCATGTGACAATCAAGTCCGAAGTTATGATACAAATTAGGCTCGAAATGGCGGCCATTTTGAAATCCAAGATGGCCGCCACACGGTAGCTGGGAAAAAATGTCTTCAATGCATTTCCGGCTTAGGGAGGTAAACTCTTTCCAAATATGGCAAAAATTACTTCTTAAACAAAAAAAAAGCAAAAGTACATAACGGCCTATATACTATTATGGCCGCGCCAAATCATATGAAAATCATGTAATTAGCGGCCTTTTGAATTTATGCAAATTAGGCATATTTCCACCACTTGGATTTTTAACAACTTTTTTAGGGACCTTATAGCAATGCACTGTGGTGTGAAATTTGACTTGGATTATCAGGGAACACTCAATTGGTACATGTCCACACATGGCATCCATTATTTTAACTTTAATTAGGCAAATTGATATACGGCATTTATGCAAATTATACGGCATTTGAAAAATTTCGGAAACATAGGGATCTTGGAATTTACCTAGGACTTAAATAATGAGTAAATCAATGTAAAAGGACTAAAACTGTTGTTTAAAGTACCTCTAAAATCCACCTAGTATGAGAAATATGACCAAATCAATGCGAAAGTCCTAACATATGCGGCCATTTTGGATTTATGCAAATTAGGCATATTTCCACCACCTCGATTTTTTAAGACTTTTAGTATGTCATTTTAGGGACCTTATAGAAATGCACTGTGGTGAAAAAAATTCTGTTGCAATTTGTTTGAGGTCAAACCTTATATTG
>NW_022145194.1:0-44435 GCF_000002235.5 Strongylocentrotus purpuratus | reverse complement strand
AGGCATAAAAATATATATTTTCCTCCAAAATGCTGAACCACCCCGGCCCTTACAATTTCGGCCCGAAAGTTGTGATAATTCAAATTTTTACAATATTTGCCCCTACGCCCCTTTCAAAGGGATATGGGGGTCAGGATCCATCTAATGGCATGTATGTACATTCATTGTGGGGAAACTAGCCTATTAAAAAAAAAATATATTTTCCTCCAAAATGCTGAACCACCCCGGCCCTTACCATTTCGGCCTGAAATTGTGATTATTCAAATTATTACAATATTTGCCCCTACGCCCCTTTCAAAGGGATATGGGGGTCAGGATCCATCTAATGGCATGTATGTACATTCATTGTGGGGAAACTAGCCTATTCAAAAAATATAATATTTTCCTCCAAAATGCTGAACCACCCCGGCCCTTACATTTCGGCCCGAAAGTTGTGATAATTCAAATTTTTACAATATTTGCCCCTACGCCCCTTTCAAAGGGATATGGGGGTCAGGATCCATCTAATGGCATGTATGTACATTCATTGTGGGGAAACTAGCCTATTAAAAAAAAAATATATTTTCCTCCAAAATGCTGAACCACCCCGGCCCTTACAATTTCGGCCCGAAAGTTGTGATAATTCAAATTTTTACAATATTTGCCCCTACGCCCCTTTCAAAGGGATATGGGGGTCAGGATCCATCTAATGGCATGTATGTACATTCATTGTGGGGAAACTAGCCTATAAAAAAAATATAATATTTTCCTCCAAAATGCTGAACCACCCCGGCCCTTACAATTTCGGCCCGAAAGTTGTGATAATTCAAATTTTTACAATATTTGCCCCTACGCCCCTTTCAAAGGGATATGGGGGTCAGGATCCATCTAATGGCATGTATGTACATTCATTGTGGGGAAACTAGCCTATTAAAAAAATATATTTTCCTCCAAAATGCTGAACCACCCCGGCCCTTACCATTTCGGCCTGAAATTGGTGTTTATTCAAATTATCACAATATTTGCCCCTACGCCCCTTTCAAAGGGATATGGGGGTCAGGATCCATCTAATGGCATGTATGTACATTCATTGTGGGGAAACTAGCCTATTCAAAAAATATAATATTTTCCTCCAAAATGCTGAACCACCCCGGCCCTTACAATTTCGGCCCGAAAGTTGTGATAATTCAAATTTTACAATATTTGCCCCTACGCCCCTTTCAAAGGGATATGGGGGTCAGGATCCATCTAATGGCATGTATGTACATTCATTGTGGGGAAACTAGCCTATTAAAAAAAAAATATATTTTCCTCCAAAATGCTGAACCACCCCGGCCCTTACAATTTCGGCCCGAAAGTTGTGATAATTCAAATTTTTACAATATTTGCCCCTACGCCCCTTTCAAAGGGATATGGGGGTCAGGATCCATCTAATGGCATGTATGTACATTCATTGTGGGGAAACTAGCCTATTAAAAAAAATATATATTTTCCTCCAAAATGCTGAACCACCCCGGCCCTTACCATTTCGGCCTGAAATTGTGTTTATTCAAATTTTCACAATATTTGCCCCTACGCCCCTTTCAAAGGGATATGGGGGTCAGGATCCATCTAATGGCATGTATGTACATTCATTGTGGGGAAACTAGCCTATTCAAAAAATATAATATTTTCCTCCAAAATGCTGAACCACCCCGGCCCTTACAATTTCGGCCCGAAAGTTGTGATAATTCAAATTTTTACAATATTTGCCCCTACGCCCCTTTCAAAGGGATATGGGGGTCAGGATCCATCTAATGGCATGTATGTACATTCATTGTGGGGAAACTAGCCTATTCAAAAAATATAATATTTTCCTCCAAAATGCTGAACCACCCCGGCCCTTACCATTTCGGCCTGAAATTGGTGTTTATTCAAATTATCACAATATTTGCCCCTACGCCCCTTTCAAAGGGATATGGGGGTCAGGATCCATCTAATGGCATGTATGTACATTCATTGTGGGGAAACTAGCCTATTCAAAAAATATAATATTTTCCTCCAAAATGCTGAACCACCCCGGCCCTACAATTTCGGCCGAAAGTTGTGATAATTCAAATTTTTACAATATTTGCCCCTACGCCCCTTTCAAAGGGATATGGGGGTCAGGATCCATCTAATGGCATGTATGTACATTCATTGTGGGGAAACTAGCCTATTCAAAAAATATAATATTTTCCTCCAAAATGCTGAACCACCCCGGCCCTTACCATTTCGGCCCGAAAGTTGTGATAATTCAAATTTTTACAATATTTGCCCCTACGCCCCTTTCAAAGGGATATGGGGGTCAGGATCCATCTAATGGCATGTATGTACATTCATTGTGGGGAAACTAGCCTATTCAAAAAAAATATATTTTCCTCCAAAATGCTGAACCACCCCGGCCCTTACAATTTCGGCCCGAAAGTTGTGATAATTCAAATTTTTACAATATTTGCCCCTACGCCCCTTTCAAAGGGATATGGGGGTCAGGATCCATCTAATGGCATGTATGTACATTCATTGTGGGGAAACTAGCCTATTAAAAAAATATAATTTTTCCTCCAAAATGCTGAACCACCCCGGCCCTTACAATTTCGGCCCGAAAGTTGTGATAATTCAAATTTTTACAATATTTGCCCCTACGCCCCTTTCAAAGGGATATGGGGGTCAGGATCCATCTAATGGCATGTATGTACATTCATTGTGGGGAAACTAGCCTATTAAAAAAAAAAATATTTTCCTCCAAAATGCTGAACCACCCCGGCCCTTACAATTTCGGCCCGAAAGTTGTGATAATTCAAATTTTTACAATATTTGCCCCTACGCCCCTTTCAAAGGGATATGGGGGTCAGGATCCATCTAATGGCATGTATGTACATTCATTGTGGGGAAACTAGCCTATTAAAAAAATATATATTTTCCTCCAAAATGCTGAACCACCCCGGCCCTTACCATTTCGGCCTGAAATTGGTGATATTCAAATTATCACAATATTTGCCCCTACGCCCCTTTCAAAGGGATATGGGGGTCAGGATCCATCTAATGGCATGTATGTACATTCATTGTGGGGAAACTAGCCTATTCAAAAAATATAATATTTTCCTCCAAAATGCTGAACCACCCCGGCCCTTACCATTTCGGCCTGAAATTGTGATTATTCAAATTATTACAATATTTGCCCCTACGCCCCTTTCAAAGGGATATGGGGGTCAGGATCCATCTAATGGCATGTATGTACATTCATTGTGGGGAAACTAGCCTATTCAAAAAATATAATATTTTCCTCCAAAATGCTGAACCACCCCGGCCCTTACAATTTCGGCCCGAAAGTTGTGATAATTCAAATTTTTACAATATTTGCCCCTACGCCCCTTTCAAAGGGATATGGGGGTCAGGATCCATCTAATGGCATGTATGTACATTCATTGTGGGGAAACTAGCCTATTAAAAAAATATAATATTTTCCTCCAAAATGCTGAACCACCCCGGCCCTTACAATTTCGGCCCGAAAGTTGTGATAATTCAAATTTTTACAATATTTGCCCCTACGCCCCTTTCAAAGGGATATGGGGGTCAGGATCCATCTAATGGCATGTATGTACATTCATTGTGGGGAAACTAGCCTATTAAAAAAAAATAATATTTTCCTCCAAAATGCTGAACCACCCCGGCCCTTACAATTTCGGCCCGAAAGTTGTGATAATTCAAATTTTTACAATATTTGCCCCTACGCCCCTTTCAAAGGGATATGGGGGTCAGGATCCATCTAATGGCATGTATGTACATTCATTGTGGGGAAACTAGCCTATTAAAAAAATATAATTTTTTCCTCCAAAATGCTGAACCACCCCGGCCCTTACAATTTCGGCCCGAAAGTTGTGATAATTCAAATTTTTACAATATTTGCCCCTACGCCCCTTTCAAAGGGATATGGGGGTCAGGATCCATCTAATGGCATGTATGTACATTCATTGTGGGGAAACTAGCCTATTAAAAAAATATATATTTTCCTCCAAAATGCTGAACCACCCCGGCCCTTACAATTTCGGCCCGAAAGTTGTGATAATTCAAATTTTTACAATATTTGCCCCTACGCCCCTTTCAAAGGGATATGGGGGTCAGGATCCATCTAATGGCATGTATGTACATTCATTGTGGGGAAACTAGCCTATTAAAAAAAATATATTTTCCTCCAAAATGCTGAACCACCCCGGCCCTTACCATTTCGGCCTGAAATTGTGATAATTCAAATTTTACAATATTTGCCCCTACGCCCCTTTCAAAGGGATATGGGGGTCAGGATCCATCTAATGGCATGTATGTACATTCATTGTGGGGAAACTAGCCTATTCAAAAAATATAATATTTTCCTCCAAAATGCTGAACCACCCCGGCCCTTACAATTTCGGCCCGAAAGTTGTGATAATTCAAATTTTTACAATATTTGCCCCTACGCCCCTTTCAAAGGGATATGGGGGTCAGGATCCATCTAATGGCATGTATGTACATTCATTGTGGGGAAACTAGCCTATTAAAAAAATATAATTTTTCCTCCAAAATGCTGAACCACCCCGGCCCTTACAATTTCGGCCCGAAAGTTGTGATTATTCAAATTTTTACAATATTTGCCCCTACGCCCCTTTCAAAGGGATATGGGGGTCAGGATCCATCTAATGGCATGTATGTACATTCATTGTGGGGAAACTAGCCTATTAAAAAAAAATATATATTTTCCTCCAAAATGCTGAACCACCCCGGCCCTTACAATTTCGGCCCGAAAGTTGTGATAATTCAAATTTTTACAATATTTGCCCCTACGCCCCTTTCAAAGGGATATGGGGGTCAGGATCCATCTAATGGCATGTATGTACATTCATTGTGGGGAAACTAGCCTATTAAAAAAAATATATTTTCCTCCAAAATGCTGAACCACCCGGCCCTTACCATTTCGGCCTGAAATTGGTGTTTATTCAAATTATCACAATATTTGCCCCTACGCCCCTTTCAAAGGGATATGGGGGTCAGGAT
Organism: Strongylocentrotus purpuratus; assembly: GCF_000002235.5. Taxonomy (NCBI): domain Eukaryota; kingdom Metazoa; phylum Echinodermata; class Echinoidea; order Camarodonta; family Strongylocentrotidae; genus Strongylocentrotus; species Strongylocentrotus purpuratus. The sequence continues at coordinate 39,407 of NW_022145194.1, read as the reverse complement.
CCATCTAATGGCATGTATGTACATTCATTGTGGGGAAACTAGCCTATTCAAAAAATATAATATTTTCCTCCAAAATGCTGAACCACCCCGGCCCTTACAATTTCGGCCCGAAAGTTGTGATAATTCAAATTTTTACAATATTTGCCCCTACGCCCCTTTCAAAGGGATATGGGGGTCAGGATCCATCTAATGGCATGTATGTACATTCATTGTGGGGAAACTAGCCTATTAAAAAAAAAAAATATTTTCCTCCAAAATGCTGAACCACCCCGGCCCTTACAATTTCGGCCCGAAAGTTGTGATAATTCAAATTTTTACAATATTTGCCCCTACGCCCCTTTCAAAGGGATATGGGGGTCAGGATCCATCTAATGGCATGTATGTACATTCATTGTGGGGAAACTAGCCTATTAAAAAAAATATAATATTTTCCTCCAAAATGCTGAACCACCCCGGCCCTTACCATTTCGGCCTGAAATTGGTGTTTATTCAAATTATCACAATATTTGCCCCTACGCCCCTTTCAAAGGGATATGGGGGTCAGGATCCATCTAATGGCATGTATGTACATTCATTGTGGGGAAACTAGCCTATTCAAAAAAATATAATTTTTCCTCCAAAATGCTGAACCACCCCGGCCCTTACAATTTCGGCCCGAAAGTTGTGATAATTCAAATTTTTACAATATTTGCCCCTACGCCCCTTTCAAAGGGATATGGGGGTCAGGATCCATCTAATGGCATGTATGTACATTCATTGTGGGGAAACTAGCCTATTCAAAAAATATAATATTTTCCTCCAAAATGCTGAACCACCCCGGCCCTTACCATTTCGGCCTGAAATTGTGTGTTTATTCAAATTATCACAATATTTGCCCCTACGCCCCTTTCAAAGGGATATGGGGGTCAGGATCATCTAATGGCATGTATGTACATTCATTGTGGGGAAACTAGCCTATTCAAAAAATATAATATTTTCCTCCAAAATGCTGAACCACCCCGGCCCTTACAATTTCGGCCCGAAAGTTGTGATAATTCAAATTTTTACAATATTTGCCCCTACGCCCCTTTCAAAGGGATATGGGGGTCAGGATCCATCTAATGGCATGTATGTACATTCATTGTGGGGAAACTAGCCTATTCAAAAAATATAATATTTTCCTCCAAAATGCTGAACCACCCCGGCCCTTCAATTTCGGCCCGAAAGTTGTGATAATTCAAATTTTTACAATATTTGCCCCTACGCCCCTTTCAAAGGGATATGGGGGTCAGGATCCATCTAATGGCATGTATGTACATTCATTGTGGGGAAACTAGCCTATTAAAAAAAAATAAATATTTTCCTCCAAAATGCTGAACCACCCCGGCCCTTACAATTTCGGCCCGAAAGTTGTGATAATTCAAATTTTTACAATATTTGCCCCTACGCCCCTTTCAAAGGGATATGGGGGTCAGGATCCATCTAATGGCATGTATGTACATTCATTGTGGGGAAACTAGCCTATTAAAAAAAATATATATTTTCCTCCAAAATGCTGAACCACCCCGGCCCTTACCATTTCGGCCTGAAATTGTGATTATTCAAATTTTTACAATATTTGCCCCTACGCCCCTTTCAAAGGGATATGGGGGTCAGGATCCATCTAATGGCATGTATGTACATTCATTGTGGGGAAACTAGCCTATTCAAAAAATATAATATTTTCCTCCAAAATGCTGAACCACCCCGGCCCTTACCATTTCGGCCTGAAATTGTGTTTATTCAAATTATCACAATATTTGCCCCTACGCCCCTTTCAAAGGGATATGGGGGTCAGGATCCATCTAATGGCATGTATGTACATTCATTGTGGGGAAACTAGCCTATTAAAAAAAATATAATATTTTCCTCCAAAATGCTGAACCACCCCGGCCCTTACCATTTCGGCCTGAAATTGTGATTATTCAAATTTTCACAATATTTGCCCCTACGCCCCTTTCAAAGGGATATGGGGGTCAGGATCCATCTAATGGCATGTATGTACATTCATTGTGGGGAAACTAGCCTATTCAAAAAATATAATATTTTCCTCCAAAATGCTGAACCACCCCGGCCCTTACAATTTCGGCCCGAAAGTTGTGATAATTCAAATTTTTACAATATTTGCCCCTACGCCCCTTTCAAAGGGATATGGGGGTCAGGATCCATCTAATGGCATGTATGTACATTCATTGTGGGGAAACTAGCCTATTCAAAAAATATAATATTTTCCTCCAAAATGCTGAACCACCCCGGCCCTTACCATTTCGGCCTGAAATTGGTGTTTATTCAAATTATCACAATATTTGCCCCTACGCCCCTTTCAAAGGGATATGGGGGTCAGGATCCATCTAATGGCATGTATGTACATTCATTGTGGGGAAACTAGCCTATTCAAAAAATATAATATTTTCCTCCAAAATGCTGAACCACCCCGGCCCTTACAATTTCGGCCCGAAAGTTGTGATAATTCAAATTTTTACAATATTTGCCCCTACGCCCCTTTCAAAGGGATATGGGGGTCAGGATCCATCTAATGGCATGTATGTACATTCATTGTGGGGAAACTAGCCTATTCAAAAAATATAATATTTTCCTCCAAAATGCTGAACCACCCCGGCCCTTACAATTTCGGCCCGAAAGTTGTGATAATTCAAATTTTTACAATATTTGCCCCTACGCCCCTTTCAAAGGGATATGGGGGTCAGGATCCATCTAATGGCATGTATGTACATTCATTGTGGGGAAACTAGCCTATTAAAAAAATATAATTTTTTCTCCAAAATGCTGAACCACCCCGGCCCTTACAATTTCGGCCCGAAAGTTGTGATAATTCAAATTTTTACAATATTTGCCCCTACGCCCCTTTCAAAGGGATATGGGGGTCAGGATCCATCTAATGGCATGTATGTACATTCATTGTGGGGAAACTAGCCTATTAAAAAAAAAAATATTTTCCTCCAAAATGCTGAACCACCCCGGCCCTTACAATTTCGGCCCGAAAGTTGTGATAATTCAAATTTTTACAATATTTGCCCCTACGCCCCTTTCAAAGGGATATGGGGGTCAGGATCCATCTAATGGCATGTATGTACATTCATTGTGGGGAAACTAGCCTATTAAAAAAATATATATTTTCCTCCAAAATGCTGAACCACCCCGGCCCTTACCATTTCGGCCTGAAATTGGTGTTTATTCAAATTATCACAATATTTGCCCCTACGCCCCTTTCAAAGGGATATGGGGGTCAGGATCCATCTAATGGCATGTATGTACATTCATTGTGGGGAAACTAGCCTATTCAAAAAATATAATATTTTCCTCCAAAATGCTGAACCACCCCGGCCCTTACCATTTCGGCCTGAAATTGGTGATTATTCAAATTATCACAATATTTGCCCCTACGCCCCTTTCAAAGGGATATGGGGGTCAGGATCCATCTAATGGCATGTATGTACATTCATTGTGGGGAAACTAGCCTATTCAAAAAATATAATATTTTCCTCCAAAATGCTGAACCACCCCGGCCCTTACTAATTTCGGCCCGAAAGTTGTGATAATTCAAATTTTTACAATATTTGCCCCTACGCCCCTTTCAAAGGGATATGGGGGTCAGGATCCATCTAATGGCATGTATGTACATTCATTGTGGGGAAACTAGCCTATTAAAAAAATATAATATTTTCCTCCAAAATGCTGAACCACCCCGGCCCTTACAATTTCGGCCCGAAAGTTGTGATAATTCAAATTTTTACAATATTTGCCCCTACGCCCCTTTCAAAGGGATATGGGGGTCAGGATCCATCTAATGGCATGTATGTACATTCATTGTGGGGAAACTAGCCTATTAAAAAAAATATATATTTTCCTCCAAAATGCTGAACCACCCCGGCCCTTACAATTTCGGCCCGAAAGTTGTGATAATTCAAATTTTTACAATATTTGCCCCTACGCCCCTTTCAAAGGGATATGGGGGTCAGGATCCATCTAATGGCATGTATGTACATTCATTGTGGGGAAACTAGCCTATTAAAAAAATATAATATTTTCCTCCAAAATGCTGAACCACCCCGGCCCTTACAATTTCGGCCCGAAAGTTGTGATAATTCAAATTTTTACAATATTTGCCCCTACGCCCCTTTCAAAGGGATATGGGGGTCAGGATCCATCTAATGGCATGTATGTACATTCATTGTGGGGAAACTAGCCTATTAAAAAAAAAATATATTTTCCTCCAAAATGCTGAACCACCCCGGCCCTTACAATTTCGGCCCGAAAGTTGTGATAATTCAAATTTTACAATATTTGCCCCTACGCCCCTTTCAAAGGGATATGGGGGTCAGGATCCATCTAATGGCATGTATGTACATTCATTGTGGGGAAACTAGCCTATTAAAAAAAATATATATTTTCCTCCAAAATGCTGAACCACCCCGGCCCTTACCATTTCGGCCTGAAATTGGTGTTTATTCAAATTTTCACAATATTTGCCCCTACGCCCCTTTCAAAGGGATATGGGGGTCAGGATCCATCTAATGGCATGTATGTACATTCATTGTGGGGAAACTAGCCTATTCAAAAAATATAATATTTTCCTCCAAAATGCTGAACCACCCCGGCCCTTACAATTTCGGCCCGAAAGTTGTGATAATTCAAATTTTTACAATATTTGCCCCTACGCCCCTTTCAAAGGGATATGGGGGTCAGGATCCATCTAATGGCATGTATGTACATTCATTGTGGGGAAACTAGCCTATTAAAAAAAAATAATATTTTCCTCCAAAATGCTGAACCACCCCGGCCCTTACAATTTCGGCCCGAAAGTTGTGATAATTCAAATTTTTACAATATTTGCCCCTACGCCCCTTTCAAAGGGATATGGGGGTCAGGATCCATCTAATGGCATGTATGTACATTCATTGTGGGGAAACTAGCCTATTAAAAAAAATATAATATTTTCCTCCAAAATGCTGAACCACCCCGGCCCTTACAATTTCGGCCCGAAAGTTGTGATAATTCAAATTTTTACAATATTTGCCCCTACGCCCCTTTCAAAGGGATATGGGGGTCAGGATCCATCTAATGGCATGTATGTACATTCATTGTGGGGAAACTAGCCTATTAAAAAAATATAATATTTTCCTCCAAAATGCTGAACCACCCCGGCCCTTACAATTTCGGCCCGAAAGTTGTGATAATTCAAATTTTTACAATATTTGCCCCTACGCCCCTTTCAAAGGGATATGGGGGTCAGGATCCATCTAATGGCATGTATGTACATTCATTGTGGGGAAACTAGCCTATTAAAAAAAAATAATATTTTCCTCCAAAATGCTGAACCACCCCGGCCCTTACAATTTCGGCCCGAAAGTTGTGATAATTCAAATTTTTACAATATTTGCCCCTACGCCCCTTTCAAAGGGATATGGGGGTCAGGATCCATCTAATGGCATGTATGTACATTCATTGTGGGGAAACTAGCCTATTAAAAAAATATATATTTTCCTCCAAAATGCTGAACCACCCCGGCCCTTACCATTTCGGCCTGAAATTGGTGTTTATTCAAATTATCACAATATTTGCCCCTACGCCCCTTTCAAAGGGATATGGGGGTCAGGATCCATCTAATGGCATGTATGTACATTCATTGTGGGGAAACTAGCCTATTCAAAAAATATAATATTTTCCTCCAAAATGCTGAACCACCCCGGCCCTTACCATTTCGGCCTGAAATTGGTGTTTATTCAAATTATCACAATATTTGCCCCTACGCCCCTTTCAAAGGGATATGGGGGTCAGGATCCATCTAATGGCATGTATGTACATTCATTGTGGGGAAACTAGCCTATTCAAAAAATATAATATTTTCCTCCAAAATGCTGAACCACCCCGGCCCTTACAATTTCGGCCCGAAAGTTGTGATAATTCAAATTTTTACAATATTTGCCCCTACGCCCCTTTCAAAGGGATATGGGGGTCAGGATCCATCTAATGGCATGTATGTACATTCATTGTGGGGAAACTAGCCTATTAAAAAAATATAATATTTTCCTCCAAAATGCTGAACCACCCCGGCCCTTCTAATTTCGGCCCGAAAGTTGTGATAATTCAAATTTTTACAATATTTGCCCCTACGCCCCTTTCAAAGGGATATGGGGGTCAGGATCCATCTAATGGCATGTATGTACATTCATTGTGGGGAAACTAGCCTATTAAAAAAATATATATTTTCCTCCAAAATGCTGAACCACCCCGGCCCTTACAATTTCGGCCCGAAAGTTGTGATAATTCAAATTTTTACAATATTTGCCCCTACGCCCCTTTCAAAGGGATATGGGGGTCAGGATCCATCTAATGGCATGTATGTACATTCATTGTGGGGAAACTAGCCTATTAAAAAAATATAATTTTTTCCTCCAAAATGCTGAACCACCCCGGCCCTTACAATTTCGGCCCGAAAGTTGTGATAATTCAAATTTTTACAATATTTGCCCCTACGCCCCTTTCAAAGGGATATGGGGGTCAGGATCCATCTAATGGCATGTATGTACATTCATTGTGGGGAAACTAGCCTATTAAAAAAAAATATATTTTCCTCCAAAATGCTGAACCACCCCGGCCCTTACAATTTCGGCCCGAAAGTTGTGATAATTCAAATTTTTACAATATTTGCCCCTACGCCCCTTTCAAAGGGATATGGGGGTCAGGATCCATCTAATGGCATGTATGTACATTCATTGTGGGGAAACTAGCCTATTAAAAAAATATAATATTTTCCTCCAAAATGCTGAACCACCCCGGCCCTTACCATTTCGGCCTGAAATTGTGTTTATTCAAATTATCACAATATTTGCCCCTACGCCCCTTTCAAAGGGATATGGGGGTCAGGATCCATCTAATGGCATGTATGTACATTCATTGTGGGGAAACTAGCCTATTCAAAAAATATAATATTTTCCTCCAAAATGCTGAACCACCCCGGCCCTTACAATTTCGGCCCGAAAGTTGTGATAATTCAAATTTTTACAATATTTGCCCCTACGCCCCTTTCAAAGGGATATGGGGGTCAGGATCCATCTAATGGCATGTATGTACATTCATTGTGGGGAAACTAGCCTATTAAAAAAAATAATATTTTCCTCCAAAATGCTGAACCACCCCGGCCCTTACAATTTCGGCCCGAAAGTTGTGATAATTCAAATTTTTACAATATTTGCCCCTACGCCCCTTTCAAAGGGATATGGGGGTCAGGATCCATCTAATGGCATGTATGTACATTCATTGTGGGGAAACTAGCCTATTAAAAAAAATATAATATTTTCCTCCAAAATGCTGAACCACCCCGGCCCTTACCATTTCGGCCTGAAATTGGTGTTTATTCAAATTATCACAATATTTGCCCCTACGCCCCTTTCAAAGGGATATGGGGGTCAGGATCCATCTAATGGCATGTATGTACATTCATTGTGGGGAAACTAGCCTATTCAAAAAATATAATATTTTCCTCCAAAATGCTGAACCACCCCGGCCCTTACAATTTCGGCCCGAAAGTTGTGATAATTCAAATTTTTACAATATTTGCCCCTACGCCCCTTTCAAAGGGATATGGGGGTCAGGATCCATCTAATGGCATGTATGTACATTCATTGTGGGGAAACTAGCCTATTCAAAAAATATAATATTTTCCTCCAAAATGCTGAACCACCCCGGCCCTTACCATTTCGGCCTGAAATTGGTGTTTATTCAAATTATCACAATATTTGCCCCTACGCCCCTTTCAAAGGGATATGGGGGTCAGGATCCATCTAATGGCATGTATGGACATTCATTGTGGGGAAACTAGCCTATTCAAAAAATATAATATTTTCCTCCAAAATGCTGAACCACCCCGGCCCTTCAATTTCGGCCCGAAAGTTGTGATAATTCAAATTTTTACAATATTTGCCCCTACGCCCCTTTCAAAGGGATATGGGGGTCAGGATCCATCTAATGGCATGTATGTACATTCATTGTGGGGAAACTAGCCTATTCAAAAAATATAATATTTTCCTCCAAAATGCTGAACCACCCCGGCCCTTCTAATTTCGGCCCGAAAGTTGTGATAATTCAAATTTTTACAATATTTGCCCCTACGCCCCTTTCAAAGGGATATGGGGGTCAGGATCCATCTAATGGCATGTATGTACATTCATTGTGGGGAAACTAGCCTATTAAAAAAAAATAAATATTTTCCTCCAAAATGCTGAACCACCCCGGCCCTTACAATTTCGGCCCGAAAGTTGTGATAATTCAAATTTTTACAATATTTGCCCCTACGCCCCTTTCAAAGGGATATGGGGGTCAGGATCCATCTAATGGCATGTATGTACATTCATTGTGGGGAAACTAGCCTATTAAAAAAATATAATATTTTCCTCCAAAATGCTGAACCACCCCGGCCCTTACAATTTCGGCCCGAAAGTTGTGATAATTCAAATTTTTACAATATTTGCCCCTACGCCCCTTTCAAAGGGATATGGGGGTCAGGATCCATCTAATGGCATGTATGTACATTCATTGTGGGGAAACTAGCCTATTAAAAAAAATATATATTTTCCTCCAAAATGCTGAACCACCCCGGCCCTTACCATTTCGGCCTGAAATTGTGTTTATTCAAATTATCACAATATTTGCCCCTACGCCCCTTTCAAAGGGATATGGGGGTCAGGATCCATCTAATGGCATGTATGTACATTCATTGTGGGGAAACTAGCCTATTCAAAAAATATAATATTTTCCTCCAAAATGCTGAACCACCCCGGCCCTTACCATTTCGGCCTGAAATTGTGTTTATTCAAATTTTCACAATATTTGCCCCTACGCCCCTTTCAAAGGGATATGGGGGTCAGGATCCATCTAATGGCATGTATGTACATTCATTGTGGGGAAACTAGCCTATTCAAAAAATATAATATTTTCCTCCAAAATGCTGAACCACCCCGGCCCTTACAATTTCGGCCCGAAAGTTGTGATAATTCAAATTTTTACAATATTTGCCCCTACGCCCCTTTCAAAGGGATATGGGGGTCAGGATCCATCTAATGGCATGTATGTACATTCATTGTGGGGAAACTAGCCTATTAAAAAAAAAAATATTTTCCTCCAAAATGCTGAACCACCCCGGCCCTTACAATTTCGGCCCGAAAGTTGTGATAATTCAAATTTTTACAATATTTGCCCCTACGCCCCTTTCAAAGGGATATGGGGGTCAGGATCCATCTAATGGCATGTATGTACATTCATTGTGGGGAAACTAGCCTATTAAAAAATATAATATTTTCCTCCAAAATGCTGAACCACCCCGGCCCTTACAATTTCGGCCCGAAAGTTGTGATAATTCAAATTTTTACAATATTTGCCCCTACGCCCCTTTCAAAGGGATATGGGGGTCAGGATCCATCTAATGGCATGTATGTACATTCATTGTGGGGAAACTAGCCTATTAAAAAAAATATATATTTTCCTCCAAAATGCTGAACCACCCCGGCCCTTACAATTTCGGCCCGAAAGTTGTGATAATTCAAATTTTTACAATATTTGCCCCTACGCCCCTTTCAAAGGGATATGGGGGTCAGGATCCATCTAATGGCATGTATGTACATTCATTGTGGGGAAACTAGCCTATTAAAAAAATATAATATTTTCCTCCAAAATGCTGAACCACCCCGGCCCTTACAATTTCGGCCCGAAAGTTGTGATAATTCAAATTTTTACAATATTTGCCCCTACGCCCCTTTCAAAGGGATATGGGGGTCAGGATCCATCTAATGGCATGTATGTACATTCATTGTGGGGAAACTAGCCTATTAAAAAAAATATATATTTTCCTCCAAAATGCTGAACCACCCCGGCCCTTACAATTTCGGCCCGAAAGTTGTGATAATTCAAATTTTTACAATATTTGCCCCTACGCCCCTTTCAAAGGGATATGGGGGTCAGGATCCATCTAATGGCATGTATGTACATTCATTGTGGGGAAACTAGCCTATTAAAAAAAATATATATTTTCCTCCAAAATGCTGAACCACCCCGGCCCTTACCATTTCGGCCTGAAATGGTGTTTATTCAAATTATCACAATATTTGCCCCTACGCCCCTTTCAAAGGGATATGGGGGTCAGGATCCATCTAATGGCATGTATGTACATTCATTGTGGGGAAACTAGCCTATTCAAAAAATATAATATTTTCCTCCAAAATGCTGAACCACCCCGGCCCTTACAATTTCGGCCCGAAAGTTGTGATAATTCAAATTTTTACAATATTTGCCCCTACGCCCCTTTCAAAGGGATATGGGGGTCAGGATCCATCTAATGGCATGTATGTACATTCATTGTGGGGAAACTAGCCTATTAAAAAAAAATAATATTTTCCTCCAAAATGCTGAACCACCCCGGCCCTTACAATTTCGGCCCGAAAGTTGTGATAATTCAAATTTTTACAATATTTGCCCCTACGCCCCTTTCAAAGGGATATGGGGGTCAGGATCCATCTAATGGCATGTATGTACATTCATTGTGGGGAAACTAGCCTATTAAAAAAAATATAATATTTTCCTCCAAAATGCTGAACCACCCCGGCCCTTACCATTTCGGCCTGAAATTGTGTTTATTCAAATTATTACAATATTTGCCCCTACGCCCCTTTCAAAGGGATATGGGGGTCAGGATCCATCTAATGGCATGTATGTACATTCATTGTGGGGAAACTAGCCTATTCAAAAAATATAATATTTTCCTCCAAAATGCTGAACCACCCCGGCCCTTACAATTTCGGCCCGAAAGTTGTGATAATTCAAATTTTTACAATATTTGCCCCTACGCCCCTTTCAAAGGGATATGGGGGTCAGGATCCATCTAATGGCATGTATGTACATTCATTGTGGGGAAACTAGCCTATTCAAAAAATATATTTTCCTCCAAAATGCTGAACCACCCCGGCCCTTTAATTTCGGCCCGAAAGTTGTGATAATTCAAATTTTTACAATATTTGCCCCTACGCCCCTTTCAAAGGGATATGGGGGTCAGGATCCATCTAATGGCATGTATGTACATTCATTGTGGGGAAACTAGCCTATTAAAAAAAATATATATTTTCCTCCAAAATGCTGAACCACCCCGGCCCTTACAATTTCGGCCCGAAAGTTGTGATAATTCAAATTTTTACAATATTTGCCCCTACGCCCCTTTCAAAGGGATATGGGGGTCAGGATCCATCTAATGGCATGTATGTACATTCATTGTGGGGAAACTAGCCTATTAAAAAAATATAATATTTTCCTCCAAAATGCTGAACCACCCCGGCCCTTACAATTTCGGCCCGAAAGTTGTGATAATTCAAATTTTTACAATATTTGCCCCTACGCCCCTTTCAAAGGGATATGGGGGTCAGGATCCATCTAATGGCATGTATGTACATTCATTGTGGGGAAACTAGCCTATTAAAAAAAATATATATTTTCCTCCAAAATGCTGAACCACCCCGGCCCTTACAATTTCGGCCCGAAAGTTGTGATAATTCAAATTTTTACAATATTTGCCCCTACGCCCCTTTCAAAGGGATATGGGGGTCAGGATCCATCTAATGGCATGTATGTACATTCATTGTGGGGAAACTAGCCTATTAAAAAAAATATATATTTTCCTCCAAAATGCTGAACCACCCCGGCCCTTACCATTTCGGCCTGAAATTGGTGTTTATTCAAATTTTTACAATATTTGCCCCTACGCCCCTTTCAAAGGGATATGGGGGTCAGGATCCATCTAATGGCATGTATGTACATTCATTGTGGGGAAACTAGCCTATTCAAAAAATATAATATTTTCCTCCAAAATGCTGAACCACCCCGGCCCTTACAATTTCGGCCCGAAAGTTGTGATAATTCAAATTTTTACAATATTTGCCCCTACGCCCCTTTCAAAGGGATATGGGGGTCAGGATCCATCTAATGGCATGTATGTACATTCATTGTGGGGAAACTAGCCTATTAAAAAAAATAATATTTTCCTCCAAAATGCTGAACCACCCCGGCCCTTACAATTTCGGCCCGAAAGTTGTGATAATTCAAATTTTTACAATATTTGCCCCTACGCCCCTTTCAAAGGGATATGGGGGTCAGGATCCATCTAATGGCATGTATGTACATTCATTGTGGGGAAACTAGCCTATTAAAAAAAATATAATATTTTCCTCCAAAATGCTGAACCACCCCGGCCCTTACCATTTCGGCCTGAAATTGGTGTTTATTCAAATTATCACAATATTTGCCCCTACGCCCCTTTCAAAGGGATATGGGGGTCAGGATCCATCTAATGGCATGTATGTACATTCATTGTGGGGAAACTAGCCTATTCAAAAAATATAATATTTTCCTCCAAAATGCTGAACCACCCCGGCCCTTACAATTTCGGCCCGAAAGTTGTGATAATTCAAATTTTTACAATATTTGCCCCTACGCCCCTTTCAAAGGGATATGGGGGTCAGGATCCATCTAATGGCATGTATGTACATTCATTGTGGGGAAACTAGCCTATTCAAAAAATATAATATTTTCCTCCAAAATGCTGAACCACCCCGGCCCTTACCATTTCGGCCTGAAATTGGTGTTTATTCAAATTATCACAATATTTGCCCCTACGCCCCTTTCAAAGGGATATGGGGGTCAGGATCCATCTAATGGCATGTATGTACATTCATTGTGGGGAAACTAGCCTATTAAAAAATATAATATTTTCCTCCAAAATGCTGAACCACCCCGGCCCTTCAATTTCGGCCCGAAAGTTGTGATAATTCAAATTTTTACAATATTTGCCCCTACGCCCCTTTCAAAGGGATATGGGGGTCAGGATCCATCTAATGGCATGTATGTACATTCATTGTGGGGAAACTAGCCTATTCAAAAAATATAATATTTTCCTCCAAAATGCTGAACCACCCCGGCCCTTACAATTTCGGCCCGAAAGTTGTGATAATTCAAATTTTTACAATATTTGCCCCTACGCCCCTTTCAAAGGGATATGGGGGTCAGGATCCATCTAATGGCATGTATGTACATTCATTGTGGGGAAACTAGCCTATTCAAAAAATATAATATTTTCCTCCAAAATGCTGAACCACCCCGGCCCTTACCATTTCGGCCTGAAATTGGTGTTTATTCAAATTATCACAATATTTGCCCCTACGCCCCTTTCAAAGGGATATGGGGGTCAGGATCCATCTAATGGCATGTATGTACATTCATTGTGGGGAAACTAGCCTATTAAAAAAAAATAAATATTTTCCTCCAAAATGCTGAACCACCCCGGCCCTTACAATTTCGGCCCGAAAGTTGTGATAATTCAAATTTTTACAATATTTGCCCCTACGCCCCTTTCAAAGGGATATGGGGGTCAGGATCCATCTAATGGCATGTATGTACATTCATTGTGGGGAAACTAGCCTATTAAAAAAATATAATTTTTCCTCCAAAATGCTGAACCACCCCGGCCCTTACAATTTCGGCCCGAAAGTTGTGATAATTCAAATTTTTACAATATTTGCCCCTACGCCCCTTTCAAAGGGATATGGGGGTCAGGATCCATCTAATGGCATGTATGTACATTCATTGTGGGGAAACTAGCCTATTAAAAAAAATATATATTTTCCTCCAAAATGCTGAACCACCCCGGCCCTTACCATTTCGGCCTGAAATGGTGTTTATTCAAATTATCACAATATTTGCCCCTACGCCCCTTTCAAAGGGATATGGGGGTCAGGATCCATCTAATGGCATGTATGTACATTCATTGTGGGGAAACTAGCCTATTCAAAAAATATAATATTTTCCTCCAAAATGCTGAACCACCCCGGCCCTTCAATTTCGGCCCGAAAGTTGTGATAATTCAAATTTTTACAATATTTGCCCCTACGCCCCTTTCAAAGGGATATGGGGGTCAGGATCCATCTAATGGCATGTATGTACATTCATTGTGGGGAAACTAGCCTATTAAAAAAAAAATATTTTCCTCCAAAATGCTGAACCACCCCGGCCCTTACAATTTCGGCCCGAAAGTTGTGATAATTCAAATTTTTACAATATTTGCCCCTACGCCCCTTTCAAAGGGATATGGGGGTCAGGATCCATCTAATGGCATGTATGGACATTCATTGTGGGGAAACTAGCCTATTCAAAAAATATAATATTTTCCTCCAAAATGCTGAACCACCCCGGCCCTTACAATTTCGGCCCGAAAGTTGTGATAATTCAAATTTTTACAATATTTGCCCCTACGCCCCTTTCAAAGGGATATGGGGGTCAGGATCCATCTAATGGCATGTATGTACATTCATTGTGGGGAAACTAGCCTATTAAAAAAATATATATTTTCCTCCAAAATGCTGAACCACCCCGGCCCTTACAATTTCGGCCGAAAGTTGTGATAATTCAAATTTTTACAATATTTGCCCCTACGCCCCTTTCAAAGGGATATGGGGGTCAGGATCCATCTAATGGCATGTATGTACATTCATTGTGGGGAAACTAGCCTATTAAAAAAATATAATATTTTCCTCCAAAATGCTGAACCACCCCGGCCCTTACCATTTCGGCCTGAAATTGGTGTTTATTCAAATTATTACAATATTTGCCCCTACGCCCCTTTCAAAGGGATATGGGGGTCAGGATCCATCTAATGGCATGTATGTACATTCATTGTGGGGAAACTAGCCTATTCAAAAAATATAATATTTTCCTCCAAAATGCTGAACCACCCCGGCCCTTACAATTTCGGCCCGAAAGTTGTGATAATTCAAATTTTTACAATATTTGCCCCTACGCCCCTTTCAAAGGGATATGGGGGTCAGGATCCATCTAATGGCATGTATGTACATTCATTGTGGGGAAACTAGCCTATTAAAAAAAAAAAATATTTTCCTCCAAAATGCTGAACCACCCCGGCCCTTACAATTTCGGCCCGAAAGTTGTGATAATTCAAATTTTTACAATATTTGCCCCTACGCCCCTTTCAAAGGGATATGGGGGTCAGGATCCATCTAATGGCATGTATGTACATTCATTGTGGGGAAACTAGCCTATTAAAAAAAATATATATTTCCTCCAAAATGCTGAACCACCCCGGCCCTTACCATTTCGGCCTGAAATTGGTGTTTATTCAAATTATCACAATATTTGCCCCTACGCCCCTTTCAAAGGGATATGGGGGTCAGGATCCATCTAATGGCATGTATGTACATTCATTGTGGGGAAACTAGCCTATTCAAAAAATATAATATTTTCCTCCAAAATGCTGAACCACCCCGGCCCTTACAATTTCGGCCCGAAAGTTGTGATAATTCAAATTTTTACAATATTTGCCCCTACGCCCCTTTCAAAGGGATATGGGGGTCAGGATCCATCTAATGGCATGTATGTACATTCATTGTGGGGAAACTAGCCTATTAAAAAAATAATATTTTCCTCCAAAATGCTGAACCACCCCGGCCCTTACAATTTCGGCCCGAAAGTTGTGATAATTCAAATTTTTACAATATTTGCCCCTACGCCCCTTTCAAAGGGATATGGGGGTCAGGATCCATCTAATGGCATGTATGTACATTCATTGTGGGGAAACTAGCCTATTAAAAAAAATATAATATTTTCCTCCAAAATGCTGAACCACCCCGGCCCTTACCATTTCGGCCTGAAATTGGTGTTTATTCAAATTATCACAATATTTGCCCCTACGCCCCTTTCAAAGGGATATGGGGGTCAGGATCCATCTAATGGCATGTATGTACATTCATTGTGGGGAAACTAGCCTATTCAAAAAATATAATTTTTTCCTCCAAAATGCTGAACCACCCCGGCCCTTACAATTTCGGCCCGAAAGTTGTGATAATTCAAATTTTTACAATATTTGCCCCTACGCCCCTTTCAAAGGGATATGGGGGTCAGGATCCATCTAATGGCATGTATGTACATTCATTGTGGGGAAACTAGCCTATTCAAAAAATATAATATTTTCCTCCAAAATGCTGAACCACCCCGGCCCTTACCATTTCGGCCTGAAATTGGTGTTTATTCAAATTATCACAATATTTGCCCCTACGCCCCTTTCAAAGGGATATGGGGGTCAGGATCCATCTAATGGCATGTATGTACATTCATTGTGGGGAAACTAGCCTATTCAAAAAATATAATATTTTCCTCCAAAATGCTGAACCACCCCGGCCCTTACAATTTCGGCCCGAAAGTTGTGATAATTCAAATTTTTACAATATTTGCCCCTACGCCCCTTTCAAAGGGATATGGGGGTCAGGATCCATCTAATGGCATGTATGTACATTCATTGTGGGGAAACTAGCCTATTCAAAAAATATAATATTTTCCTCCAAAATGCTGAACCACCCCGGCCCTTACTAATTTCGGCCCGAAAGTTGTGATAATTCAAATTTTTACAATATTTGCCCCTACGCCCCTTTCAAAGGGATATGGGGGTCAGGATCCATCTAATGGCATGTATGTACATTCATTGTGGGGAAACTAGCCTATTCAAAAAATATAATATTTTCCTCCAAAATGCTGAACCACCCCGGCCCTTACCATTTCGGCCTGAAATTGTGTTATTCAAATTTTCACAATATTTGCCCCTACGCCCCTTTCAAAGGGATATGGGGGTCAGGATCCATCTAATGGCATGTATGTACATTCATTGTGGGGAAACTAGCCTATTAAAAAAAAATAATATTTTCCTCCAAAATGCTGAACCACCCCGGCCCTTACAATTTCGGCCCGAAAGTTGTGATAATTCAAATTTTTACAATATTTGCCCCTACGCCCCTTTCAAAGGGATATGGGGGTCAGGATCCATCTAATGGCATGTATGTACATTCATTGTGGGGAAACTAGCCTATTAAAAAAATATAATTTTTTCCTCCAAAATGCTGAACCACCCCGGCCCTTACAATTTCGGCCCGAAAGTTGTGATTATTCAAATTTTTACAATATTTGCCCCTACGCCCCTTTCAAAGGGATATGGGGGTCAGGATCCATCTAATGGCATGTATGTACATTCATTGTGGGGAAACTAGCCTATTAAAAAAAATATATATTTTCCTCCAAAATGCTGAACCACCCCGGCCCTTACCATTTCGGCCTGAAATTGGTGTTTATTCAAATTATCACAATATTTGCCCCTACGCCCCTTTCAAAGGGATATGGGGGTCAGGATCCATCTAATGGCATGTATGGACATTCATTGTGGGGAAACTAGCCTATTCAAAAAATATAATATTTTCCTCCAAAATGCTGAACCACCCCGGCCCTTCAATTTCGGCCCGAAAGTTGTGATAATTCAAATTTTTACAATATTTGCCCCTACGCCCCTTTCAAAGGGATATGGGGGTCAGGATCCATCTAATGGCATGTATGTACATTCATTGTGGGGAAACTAGCCTATTAAAAAAAAATAATATTTTCCTCCAAAATGCTGAACCACCCCGGCCCTTACAATTTCGGCCCGAAAGTTGTGATAATTCAAATTTTTACAATATTTGCCCCTACGCCCCTTTCAAAGGGATATGGGGGTCAGGATCCATCTAATGGCATGTATGTACATTCATTGTGGGGAAACTAGCCTATTCAAAAAATATAATATTTTCCTCCAAAATGCTGAACCACCCCGGCCCTTCAATTTCGGCCCGAAAGTTGTGATAATTCAAATTTTTACAATATTTGCCCCTACGCCCCTTTCAAAGGGATATGGGGGTCAGGATCCATCTAATGGCATGTATGTACATTCATTGTGGGGAAACTAGCCTATTAAAAAAAATATATATTTTCCTCCAAAATGCTGAACCACCCCGGCCCTTACAATTTCGGCCCGAAAGTTGTGATAATTCAAATTTTTACAATATTTGCCCCTACGCCCCTTTCAAAGGGATATGGGGGTCAGGATCCATCTAATGGCATGTATGTACATTCATTGTGGGGAAACTAGCCTATTAAAAAAATATAATATTTTCCTCCAAAATGCTGAACCACCCCGGCCCTTACCATTTCGGCCTGAAATTGGTGTTTATTCAAATTTTTACAATATTTGCCCCTACGCCCCTTTCAAAGGGATATGGGGGTCAGGATCCATCTAATGGCATGTATGTACATTCATTGTGGGGAAACTAGCCTATTCAAAAAATATAATATTTTCCTCCAAAATGCTGAACCACCCCGGCCCTTACAATTTCGGCCCGAAAGTTGTGATAATTCAAATTTTTACAATATTTGCCCCTACGCCCCTTTCAAAGGGATATGGGGGTCAGGATCCATCTAATGGCATGTATGTACATTCATTGTGGGGAAACTAGCCTATTAAAAAAAAAAATATTTTCCTCCAAAATGCTGAACCACCCCGGCCCTTACAATTTCGGCCCGAAAGTTGTGATAATTCAAATTTTTACAATATTTGCCCCTACGCCCCTTTCAAAGGGATATGGGGGTCAGGATCCATCTAATGGCATGTATGTACATTCATTGTGGGGAAACTAGCCTATTAAAAAAAATAATATTTTCCTCCAAAATGCTGAACCACCCCGGCCCTTACCATTTCGGCCTGAAATTGGTGTTTATTCAAATTATCACAATATTTGCCCCTACGCCCCTTTCAAAGGGATATGGGGGTCAGGATCCATCTAATGGCATGTATGTACATTCATTGTGGGGAAACTAGCCTATTCAAAAAAAATATATTTTTTCCTCCAAAATGCTGAACCACCCCGGCCCTTACCATTTCGGCCCGAAAGTTGTGATAATTCAAATTTTTACAATATTTGCCCCTACGCCCCTTTCAAAGGGATATGGGGGTCAGGATCCATCTAATGGCATGTAGGTACATTCATTGTGGGGAAACTAGCCTATTAAAAAAATATAATATTTTCCTCCAAAATGCTGAACCACCCCGGCCCTTACCATTTCGGCCTGAAATTGGTGTTTATTCAAATTATCACAATATTTGCCCCTACGCCCCTTTCAAAGGGATATGGGGGTCAGGATCCATCTAATGGCATGTATGTACATTCATTGTGGGGAAACTAGCCTAATCAAAAAATATAATATTTTCCTCCAAAATGCTGAACCACCCCGGCCCTTACAATTTCGGCCCGAAAGTTGTGATAATTCAAATTTTTACAATATTTGCCCCTACGCCCCTTTCAAAGGGATATGGGGGTCAGGATCCATCTAATGGCATGTATGTACATTCATTGTGGGGAAACTAGCCTATTAAAAAAAATATATTTTCCTCCAAAATGCTGAACCACCCCGGCCCTTACCATTTCGGCCTGAAATTGGTGTTTATTCAAATTATCACAATATTTGCCCCTACGCCCCTTTCAAAGGGATATGGGGGTCAGGATCCATCTAATGGCATGTATGTACATTCATTGTGGGGAAACTAGCCTATTCAAAAAATATAATATTTTCCTCCAAAATGCTGAACCACCCCGGCCCTTACAATTTCGGCCCGAAAGTTGTGATAATTCAAATTTTTACAATATTTGCCCCTACGCCCCTTTCAAAGGGATATGGGGGTCAGGATCCATCTAATGGCATGTATGTACATTCATTGTGGGGAAACTAGCCTATTCAAAAAATATAATTTTTCCTCCAAAATGCTGAACCACCCCGGCCCTTACCATTTCGGCCTGAAATTGGTGTTTATTCAAATTATTACAATATTTGCCCCTACGCCCCTTTCAAAGGGATATGGGGGTCAGGATCCATCTAATGGCATGTATGTACATTCATTGTGGGGAAACTAGCCTATTAAAAAAAATATATATTTTCCTCCAAAATGCTGAACCACCCCGGCCCTTACCATTTCGGCCTGAAATTGGTGATTATTCAAATTATCACAATATTTGCCCCTACGCCCCTTTCAAAGGGATATGGGGGTCAGGATCCATCTAATGGCATGTATGTACATTCATTGTGGGGAAACTAGCCTATTAAAAAAAATATATATTTTCCTCCAAAATGCTGAACCACCCCGGCCCTTACCATTTCGGCCCGAAATTGGTGATTATTCAAATTATACAATATTTGCCCCTACGCCCCTTTCAAAGGGATATGGGGGTCAGGATCCATCTAATGGCATGTATGTACATTCATTGTGGGGAAACTAGCCTATTCAAAATATAATATTTTCCTCCAAAATGCTGAACCACCCCGGCCCTTACCATTTCGGCCTGAAATTGGTGTTAATTCAAATTATTACAATATTTGCCCCTACGCCCCTTTCAAAGGGATATGGGGGTCAGGATCCATCTAATGGCATGTATGTACATTCATTGTGGGGAAACTAGCCTATTCAAAAAATATAATATTTTCCTCCAAAATGCTGAACCACCCCGGCCCTTACAATTTCGGCCCGAAAGTTGTGATAATTCAAATTTTTACAATATTTGCCCCTACGCCCCTTTCAAAGGGATATGGGGGTCAGGATCCATCTAATGGCATGTATGTACATTCATTGTGGGGAAACTAGCCTATTAAAAAAAATATATATTTTCCTCCAAAATGCTGAACCACCCCGGCCCTTACAATTTCGGCCCGAAAGTTGTGATAATTCAAATTTTTACAATATTTGCCCCTACGCCCCTTTCAAAGGGATATGGGGGTCAGGATCCATCTAATGGCATGTATGTACATTCATTGTGGGGAAACTAGCCTATTAAAAAAATATAATATTTTCCTCCAAAATGCTGAACCACCCCGGCCCTTACCATTTCGGCCTGAAATTGGTGTTTATTCAAATTATCACAATATTTGCCCCTACGCCCCTTTCAAAGGGATATGGGGGTCAGGATCCATCTAATGGCATGTATGTACATTCATTGTGGGGAAACTAGCCTATTCAAAAAATATAATATTTTCCTCCAAAATGCTGAACCACCCGGCCCTTACAATTTCGGCCCGAAAGTTGTGATAATTCAAATTTTTACAATATTTGCCCCTACGCCCCTTTCAAAGGGATATGGGGGTCAGGATCCATCTAATGGCATGTATGTACATTCATTGTGGGGAAACTAGCCTATTAAAAAAAAATATATTTTCCTCCAAAATGCTGAACCACCCCGGCCCTTACAATTTCGGCCCGAAAGTTGTGATAATTCAAATTTTTACAATATTTGCCCCTACGCCCCTTTCAAAGGGATATGGGGGTCAGGATCCATCTAATGGCATGTATGTACATTCATTGTGGGGAAACTAGCCTATTAAAAAAATAATATTTTCCTCCAAAATGCTGAACCACCCGGCCCTTACCATTTCGGCCTGAAATTGGTGTTTATTCAAATTATCACAATATTTGCCCCTACGCCCCTTTCAAAGGGATATGGGGGTCAGGATCCATCTAATGGCATGTATGTACATTCATTGTGGGGAAACTAGCCTATCAAAAAATATAATTTTTCCTCAAAATGCTGAACCACCCCGGCCCTTACAATTTCGGCCCGAAAGTTGTGATAATTCAAATTTTTACAATATTTGCCCCTACGCCCCTTTCAAAGGGATATGGGGGTCAGGATCCATCTAATGGCATGTATGTACATTCATTGTGGGGAAACTAGCCTATTAAAAAAAATATAATTTTCCTCCAAAATGCTGAACCACCCCGGCCCTTACCATTTCGGCCTGAAATTGGTGTGTTATTCAAATTATCACAATATTTGCCCCTACGCCCCTTTCAAAGGGATATGGGGGTCAGGATCCATCTAATGGCATGTATGTACATTCATTGTGGGGAAACTAGCCTATTCAAAAAATATAATATTTTCCTCCAAAATGCTGAACCACCCCGGCCCTTACAATTTCGGCCCGAAAGTTGTGATAATTCAAATTTTTACAATATTTGCCCCTACGCCCCTTTCAAAGGGATATGGGGGTCAGGATCCATCTAATGGCATGTATGTACATTCATTGTGGGGAAACTAGCCTATTAAAAAAAATATATATTTTCCTCCAAAATGCTGAACCACCCCGGCCCTTACCATTTCGGCCTGAAATTGTGTTTATTCAAATTATCACAATATTTGCCCCTACGCCCCTTTCAAAGGGATATGGGGGTCAGGATCCATCTAATGGCATGTATGTACATTCATTGTGGGGAAACTAGCCTATTCAAAAAATATAATATTTTCCTCCAAAATGCTGAACCACCCCGGCCCTTAATTTCGGCCCGAAAGTTGTGATAATTCAAATTTTTACAATATTTGCCCCTACGCCCCTTTCAAAGGGATATGGGGGTCAGGATCCATCTAATGGCATGTATGTACATTCATTGTGGGGAAACTAGCCTATTAAAAAAAAATAATATTTTCCTCCAAAATGCTGAACCACCCCGGCCCTTACAATTTCGGCCCGAAAGTTGTGATAATTCAAATTTTTACAATATTTGCCCCTACGCCCCTTTCAAAGGGATATGGGGGTCAGGATCCATCTAATGGCATGTATGTACATTCATTGTGGGGAAACTAGCCTATTAAAAAAAATAATATTTTCCTCCAAAATGCTGAACCACCCGGCCCTTACCATTTCGGCCCGAAATTGGTGTTTATTCAAATTATCACAATATTTGCCCCTACGCCCCTTTCAAAGGGATATGGGGGTCAGGATCCATCTAATGGCATGTATGTACATTCATTGTGGGGAAACTAGCCTATTCAAAAAATATAATTTTTTCCTCCAAAATGCTGAACCACCCCGGCCCTTACCATTTCGGCCCGAAAGTTGTGATAATTCAAATTTTTACAATATTTGCCCCTACGCCCCTTTCAAAGGGATATGGGGGTCAGGATCCATCTAATGGCATGTATGTACATTCATTGTGGGGAAACTAGCCTATTAAAAAAATATAATATTTTCCTCCAAAATGCTGAACCACCCCGGCCCTTACCATTTCGGCCTGAAATTGGTGTTTATTCAAATTATCACAATATTTGCCCCTACGCCCCTTTCAAAGGGATATGGGGGTCAGGATCCATCTAATGGCATGTATGTACATTCATTGTGGGGAAACTAGCCTAATCAAAAAATATAATTTTTTCCTCCAAAATGCTGAACCACCCCGGCCCTTACAATTTCGGCCCGAAAGTTGTGATAATTCAAATTTTTACAATATTTGCCCCTACGCCCCTTTCAAAGGGATATGGGGGTCAGGATCCATCTAATGGCATGTATGTACATTCATTGTGGGGAAACTAGCCTATTAAAAAAAAATATATATTTTCCTCCAAAATGCTGAACCACCCCGGCCCTTACCATTTCGGCCTGAAATTGTGTTTATTCAAATTATCACAATATTTGCCCCTACGCCCCTTTCAAAGGGATATGGGGGTCAGGATCCATCTAATGGCATGTATGTACATTCATTGTGGGGAAACTAGCCTATTCAAAAAATATAATTTTCCTCCAAAATGCTGAACCACCCCGGCCCTTACATTTCGGCCCGAAAGTTGTGATAATTCAAATTATTACAATATTTGCCCCTACGCCCCTTTCAAAGGGATATGGGGGTCAGGATCCATCTAATGGCATGTATGTACATTCATTGTGGGGAAACTAGCCTATTCAAAAAATATAATATTTTCCTCCAAAATGCTGAACCACCCCGGCCCTTACCATTTCGGCCCGAAATTGTGATTATTCAAATTATTACAATATTTGCCCCTACGCCCCTTTCAAAGGGATATGGGGGTCAGGATCCATCTAATGGCATGTATGTACATTCATTGTGGGGAAACTAGCCTATTAAAAAAAATATATATTTTCCTCCAAAATGCTGAACCACCCCGGCCCTTACCATTTCGGCCTGAAATTGTGTTTATTCAAATTATCACAATATTTGCCCCTACGCCCCTTTCAAAGGGATATGGGGGTCAGGATCCATCTAATGGCATGTATGTACATTCATTGTGGGGAAACTAGCCTATTCAAAAAATATAATATTTTCCTCCAAAATGCTGAACCACCCCGGCCCTTACCATTTCGGCCTGAAAATTGGTGATTATTCAAATTATTACAATATTTGCCCCTACGCCCCTTTCAAAGGGATATGGGGGTCAGGATCCATCTAATGGCATGTATGTACATTCATTGTGGGGAAACTAGCCTATTCAAAAAAATATAATATTTTCCTCCAAAATGCTGAACCACCCCGGCCCTTACAATTTCGGCCCGAAAGTTGTGATAATTCAAATTTTTACAATATTTGCCCCTACGCCCCTTTCAAAGGGATATGGGGGTCAGGATCCATCTAATGGCATGTATGTACATTCATTGTGGGGAAACTAGCCTATTAAAAAAATATAATATTTTCCTCCAAAATGCTGAACCACCCCGGCCCTTACAATTTCGGCCCGAAAGTTGTGATAATTCAAATTTTTACAATATTTGCCCCTACGCCCCTTTCAAAGGGATATGGGGGTCAGGATCCATCTAATGGCATGTATGTACATTCATTGTGGGGAAACTAGCCTATTAAAAAAATATAATATTTTCCTCCAAAATGCTGAACCACCCCGGCCCTTACCATTTCGGCCGAAATTGGTGATTATTCAAATTATTACAATATTTGCCCCTACGCCCCTTTCAAAGGGATATGGGGGTCAGGATCCATCTAATGGCATGTATGTACATTCATTGTGGGGAAACTAGCCTATTAAAAAAATATAATATTTTCCTCCAAAATGCTGAACCACCCCGGCCCTTACCATTTCGGCCTGAAATTGTGATTATTCAAATTATTACAATATTTGCCCCTACGCCCCTTTCAAAGGGATATGGGGGTCAGGATCCATCTAATGGCATGTATGTACATTCATTGTGGGGAAACTAGCCTAATCAAAAAAAAAAATATTTTCCTCCAAAATGCTGAACCACCCCGGCCCTTACAATTTCGGCCGAAAGTTGTGATAATTCAAATTTTTACAATATTTGCCCCTACGCCCCTTTCAAAGGGATATGGGGGTCAGGATCCATCTAATGGCATGTATGTACATTCATTGTGGGGAAACTAGCCTATTAAAAAAAATATATATTTTCCTCCAAAATGCTGAACCACCCCGGCCCTTACAATTTCGGCCCGAAAGTTGTGATAATTCAAATTTTTACAATATTTGCCCCTACGCCCCTTTCAAAGGGATATGGGGGTCAGGATCCATCTAATGGCATGTATGTACATTCATTGTGGGGAAACTAGCCTATTAAAAAAAATAATATTTTCCTCCAAAATGCTGAACCACCCCGGCCCTTACCATTTCGGCCCGAAAGTTGTGATATTCAAATTTTTACAATATTTGCCCCTACGCCCCTTTCAAAGGGATATGGGGGTCAGGATCCATCTAATGGCATGTATGTACATTCATTGTGGGGAAACTAGCCTATTAAAAAAATATAATATTTTCCTCCAAAATGCTGAACCACCCCGGCCCTTACCATTTCGGCCTGAAATTGGTGTTTATTCAAATTATCACAATATTTGCCCCTACGCCCCTTTCAAAGGGATATGGGGGTCAGGATCCATCTAATGGCATGTATGTACATTCATTGTGGGGAAACTAGCCTATTCAAAAAATATAATTTTTCCTCCAAAATGCTGAACCACCCCGGCCCTTACAATTTCGGCCCGAAAGTTGTGATAATTCAAATTTTTACAATATTTGCCCCTACGCCCCTTTCAAAGGGATATGGGGGTCAGGATCCATCTAATGGCATGTATGTACATTCATTGTGGGGAAACTAGCCTATTAAAAAAAAATATATATTTTCCTCCAAAATGCTGAACCACCCCGGCCCTTACCATTTCGGCCTGAAATTGTGATTATTCAAATTTTACAATATTTGCCCCTACGCCCCTTTCAAAGGGATATGGGGGTCAGGATCCATCTAATGGCATGTATGTACATTCATTGTGGGGAAACTAGCCTATTCAAAAATATAATATTTTCCTCCAAAATGCTGAACCACCCCGGCCCTTACCATTTCGGCCTGAAATTGTGATAATTCAAATTATTACAATATTTGCCCCTACGCCCCTTTCAAAGGGATATGGGGGTCAGGATCATCTAATGGCATGTATGTACATTCATTGTGGGGAAACTAGCCTATTCAAAAAATATAATATTTTCCTCCAAAATGCTGAACCACCCCGGCCCTTACAATTTCGGCCGAAAGTTGTGATAATTCAAATTTTTACAATATTTGCCCCTACGCCCCTTTCAAAGGGATATGGGGGTCAGGATCCATCTAATGGCATGTATGTACATTCATTGTGGGGAAACTAGCCTATTCAAAAAATATAATATTTTCCTCCAAAATGCTGAACCACCCCGGCCTTCTAATTTCGGCCCGAAAGTTGTGATAATTCAAATTTTTACAATATTTGCCCCTACGCCCCTTTCAAAGGGATATGGGGGTCAGGATCCATCTAATGGCATGTATGTACATTCATTGTGGGGAAACTAGCCTATTAAAAAAAAATAATATTTTCCTCCAAAATGCTGAACCACCCCGGCCCTTACAATTTCGGCCCGAAAGTTGTGATAATTCAAATTTTTACAATATTTGCCCCTACGCCCCTTTCAAAGGGATATGGGGGTCAGGATCCATCTAATGGCATGTATGTACATTCATTGTGGGGAAACTAGCCTATTAAAAAAATATAATATTTCCTCCAAAATGCTGAACCACCCCGGCCCTTACCATTTCGGCCTGAAATTGTGTTTAATTCAAATTATTACAATATTTGCCCCTACGCCCCTTTCAAAGGGATATGGGGGTCAGGATCCATCTAATGGCATGTATGTACATCATTGTGGGGAAACTAGCCTAATCAAAAAATATAATATTTTCCTCCAAAATGCTGAACCACCCCGGCCCTTACAATTTCGGCCCGAAAGTTGTGATAATTCAAATTTTTACAATATTTGCCCCTACGCCCTTTCAAAGGGATATGGGGGTCAGGATCCATCTAATGGCATGTATGTACATTCATTGTGGGGAAACTAGCCTATTCAAAAAATATAATATTTTCCTCCAAAATGCTGAACCACCCCGGCCCTTACCATTTCGGCCTGAAATTGGTGTTTATTCAAATTATCACAATATTTGCCCCTACGCCCCTTTCAAAGGGATATGGGGGTCAGGATCCATCTAATGGCATGTATGTACATTCATTGTGGGGAAACTAGCCTATTCAAAAAATATAATATTTTCCTCCAAAATGCTGAACCACCCCGGCCCTTACAATTTCGGCCCGAAAGTTGTGATAATTCAAATTTTACAATATTTGCCCCTACGCCCCTTTCAAAGGGATATGGGGGTCAGGATCCATCTAATGGCATGTATGTACATTCATTGTGGGGAAACTAGCCTATTAAAAAAAAATAATATTTTCCTCCAAAATGCTGAACCACCCCGGCCCTTACAATTTCGGCCCGAAAGTTGTGATAATTCAAATTTTTACAATATTTGCCCCTACGCCCCTTTCAAAGGGATATGGGGGTCAGGATCCATAATGGCATGTATGTACATTCATTGTGGGGAAACTAGCCTATTAAAAAAATATATTTTTCCTCCAAAATGCTGAACCACCCGGCCCTTACAATTTCGGCCGAAAGTTGTGATTATTCAAATTTTACAATATTTGCCCCTACGCCCCTTTCAAAGGGATATGGGGGTCAGGATCCATCTAATGGCATGTATGTACATTCATTGTGGGGAAACTAGCCTATTAAAAAAAAATATATATTTTCCTCCAAAATGCTGAACCACCCCGGCCCTTACATTTCGGCCCGAAAGTTGTGATAATTCAAATTTTTACAATATTTGCCCCTACGCCCCTTTCAAAGGGATATGGGGGTCAGGATCCATCTAATGGCATGTATGTACATTCATTGTGGGGAAACTAGCCTATTAAAAAAAATATATATTTTCCTCCAAAATGCTGAACCACCCCGGCCCTTACCATTTCGGCCTGAAATTGGTGTTTATTCAAATTATCACAATATTTGCCCCTACGCCCCTTTCAAAGGGATATGGGGGTCAGGATCCATCTAATGGCATGTATGTACATTCATTGTGGGGAAACTAGCCTATTCAAAAAATATAATATTTTCCTCCAAAATGCTGAACCACCCCGGCCCTTACAATTTCGGCCCGAAAGTTGTGATAATTCAAATTTTTACAATATTTGCCCCTACGCCCCTTTCAAAGGGATATGGGGGTCAGGATCCATCTAATGGCATGTATGTACATTCATTGTGGGGAAACTAGCCTATATTAAAAAAATATAATTTTCCTCCAAAATGCTGAACCACCCCGGCCCTTACAATTTCGGCCCGAAAGTTGTGATAATTCAAATTTTACAATATTTGCCCCTACGCCCCTTTCAAAGGGATATGGGGGTCAGGATCCATCTAATGGCATGTATGTACATTCATTGTGGGGAAACTAGCCTATTAAAAAAAAAATATTTTCCTCCAAAATGCTGAACCACCCCGGCCCTTACAATTTCGGCCTGAAAGTTGTGATAATTCAAATTTTACAATATTTGCCCCTACGCCCCTTTCAAAGGGATATGGGGGTCAGGATCCATCTAATGGCATGTATGTACATTCATTGTGGGGAAACTAGCCTATTAAAAAAAAATAATATTTTCCTCCAAAATGCTGAACCACCCCGGCCCTTACCATTTCGGCCTGAAATTGGTGTTTATTCAAATTATCACAATATTTGCCCCTACGCCCCTTTCAAAGGGATATGGGGGTCAGGATCATCTAATGGCATGTATGTACATTCATTGTGGGGAAACTAGCCTATTCAAAAAATATAATATTTTCCTCCAAAATGCTGAACCACCCCGCCCTTACAATTTCGGCCCGAAAGTTGTGATAATTCAAATTTTTACAATATTTGCCCCTACGCCCCTTTCAAAGGGATATGGGGGTCAGGATCCATCTAATGGCATGTATGTACATTCATTGTGGGGAAACTAGCCTATTAAAAAAAAATAATATTTTCCTCCAAAATGCTGAACCACCCCGGCCCTTACAATTTCGGCCCGAAAGTTGTGATAATTCAAATTTTTACAATATTTGCCCCTACGCCCCTTTCAAAGGGATATGGGGGTCAGGATCCATCTAATGGCATGTATGTACATTCATTGTGGGGAAACTAGCCTATTAAAAAAAAATAATATTTTCCTCCAAAATGCTGAACCACCCCGGCCCTTACCAATTTCGGCCGAAAGTGTGATAATTCAAATTTTACAATATTTGCCCCTACGCCCCTTTCAAAGGGATATGGGGGTCAGGATCCATCTAATGGCATGTATGTACATTCATTGTGGGGAAACTAGCCTATAAAAAAAATATAATATTTTCCTCAAAATGCTGAACCACCCCGGCCCTTCATTTCGGGCCGAAAATTGGTGTTTATTCAAATTATCACAATATTTGCCCCTACGCCCCTTTCAAAGGGATATGGGGGTCAGGATCCATCTAATGGCATGTATACATTGTGGGGAAACTAGCCTAATCAAAAAATATAATATTTTCCTCCAAAATGCTGAACCACCCCGGCCCTTACAATTTCGGCCCGAAAGTTGTGATAATTCAAATTTTTACAATATTTGCCCCTACGCCCCTTTCAAAGGGATATGGGGGTCAGGATCCATCTAATGGCATGTATGTACATTCATTGTGGGGAAACTAGCCTATTCAAAAAATATAATATTTTCCTCCAAAATGCTGAACCACCCCGGCCCTTACCATTTCGGCCTGAAAGTTGGTGTTATTCAAATTATTACAATATTTGCCCCTACGCCCCTTTCAAAGGGATATGGGGGTCAGGATCCATCTAATGGCATGTATGTACATTCATTGTGGGGAAACTAGCCTATTCAAAAAAATAAATATTTCCTCCAAAATGCTGAACCACCCCGGCCTTTACAATTTCGGCCCGAAAGTTGTGATAATTCAAATTTTTACAATATTTGCCCCTACGCCCCTTTCAAAGGGATATGGGGGTCAGGATCCATCTAATGGCATGTATGTACATTCATTGTGGGGAAACTAGCCTATTAAAAAAAAAATATATTTTCCTCCAAAATGCTGAACCACCCCGGCCCTTACAATTTCGGCCCGAAAGTTGTGATAATTCAAATTTTTACAATATTTGCCCCTACGCCCCTTTCAAAGGGATATGGGGGTCAGGATCCATCTAATGGCATGTATGTACATTCATTGTGGGGAAACTAGCCTATTAAAAAAAAATATAATTTTTTCCTCCAAAATGCTGAACCACCCCGGCCCTTACAATTTCGGCCCGAAAGTTGTGATAATTCAAATTTTTACAATATTTGCCCCTACGCCCCTTTCAAAGGGATATGGGGGTCAGGATCCATCTAATGGCATGTATGTACATTCATTGTGGGGAAACTAGCCTATTAAAAAAAAATATAATATTTTCCTCCAAAATGCTGAACCACCCCGGCCCTTACCATTTCGGCCTGAAAATTGGTGTTTATTCAAATTATCACAATATTGCCCCTTTCAAAGGGATATGGGGGTCAGGATCCATCTAATGGCATGTATGTACATTCATTGTGGGGAAACTAGCCTATTCAAAAAATATAATTTTCCTCCAAAATGCTGAACCACCCCGGCCCTTACCATTTCGGCCTGAAATTGGTGTTAATTCAAATTATTACAATATTTGCCCCTACGCCCCTTTCAAAGGGATATGGGGGTCAGGATCCATCTAATGGCATGTATGTACATTCATTGTGGGGAAACTAGCCTATTAAAAAAATATAATATTTCCTCCAAAATGCTGAACCACCCCGGCCCTTACCATTTCGGCCCGAAAGTTGTGATAATTCAAATTTTTACAATATTTGCCCCTACGCCCCTTTCAAAGGGATATGGGGGTCAGGATCCATCTAATGGCATGTATGTACATTCATTGTGGGGAAACTAGCCTATTAAAAAAAAATAATATTTTCCTCCAAAATGCTGAACACCCCCGGCCCTTACAATTTCGGCCCGAAAGTTGTGATAATTCAAATTTTTACAATATTTGCCCCTACGCCCCTTTCAAAGGGATATGGGGGTCAGGATCCATCTAATGGCATGTATGTACATTCATTGTGGGGAAACTAGCCTATTAAAAAAAAATAATATTTTCCTCCAAAATGCTGAACCACCCCGGCCCTTACAATTTCGGCCCGAAAGTTGTGATAATTCAAATTTTTACAATATTTGCCCCTACGCCCCTTTCAAAGGGATATGGGGGTCAGGATCCATCTAATGGCATGTATGTACATTCATGTGGGGGGAAACTAGCCTATTAAAAAAAAATATATTTTCCTCCAAAATGCTGAACCACCCCGGCCCTTACCATTTCGGCCTGAAATTGGTGTTTATTCAAATTATCACAATATTTGCCCCTACCCCTTTCAAAGGGATATGGGGGTCAGGATCCATCTAATGGCATGTATGTACATTCATTGTGGGGAAACTAGCCTATTCAAAAAATATAATATTTTCCTCCAAAATGCTGAACCACCCCGGCCCTTACCATTTCGGCCTGAAATTGTGTTAATTCAAATTATTACAATATTTGCCCCTACGCCCCTTTCAAAGGGATATGGGGGTCAGGATCCATCTAATGGCATGTATGTACATTCATTGTGGGGAAACTAGCCTATTAAAAAAAATATAATATTTTCCTCCAAAATGCTGAACCACCCCGGCCCTTACAATTCGGCCCGAAAGTTGTGATAATTCAAATTTTTACAATATTTGCCCCTACGCCCCTTTCAAAGGGATATGGGGGTCAGGATCCATCTAATGGCATGTATGTACATTCATTGTGGGGGAAACTAGCCTATTAAAAAAAATATAATATTTTCCTCCAAAATGCTGAACCACCCCGGCCCTTACCATTTCGGCCTGAAATTGTTGTGATTATTCAAATTTTCACAATATTTGCCCCTACGCCCCTTTCAAAGGGATATGGGGGTCAGGATCCATCTAATGGCATGTATGTACATTCATTGTGGGGAAACTAGCCTATTAAAAAATAAAATATTTCCCTCAAAATGCTGAACCACCCCGGCCCTTACAATTTCGGCCCGAAAGTTGTGATAATTCAAATTTTACAATATTTGCCCCTACGCCCCTTTCAAAGGGATATGGGGGTCAGGATCCATCTAATGGCATGTATGTACATTCATTGTGGGGAAAACTAGCCTATTAAAAAAAAATAATATTTTCCTCCAAAATGCTGAACCACCCCGGCCCTTACCATTTCGGCCTGAAATGGTGTTTATTCAAATTATCACAATATTTGCCCCTACGCCCCTTTCAAAGGGATATGGGGGTCAGGATCCATCTAATGGCATGTATGTACATTCATTGTGGGGAAACTAGCCTATTCAAAAAAATATATATTTTCCCTCAAAATGCTGAACCACCCCGGCCCTTACCATTTCGGCCCGAAAGTTGGTGATAATTCAAATTTTTACAATATTTGCCCCTTTTCAAAGGGATATGGGGGTCAGGATCCATCTAATGGCATGTATGTACATTCATTGTGGGGAAACTAGCCTATTCAAAAAATATAATATTTTCCTCCAAAATGCTGAACCACCCCGGCCCTTACCATTTCGGCCTGAAAGTTGTGTTTATTCAAATTATCACAATATTTGCCCCTACGCCCCTTTCAAAGGGATATGGGGGTCAGGATCCATCTAATGGCATGTATGTACATTCATTGTGGGGAAACTAGCCTATTAAAAAAATATAATATTTTCCTCCAAAATGCTGAACCACCCCGGCCCTTACAATTTCGGCCTGAAAGTGGTGATAATTCAAATTTTTACAATATTTGCCCCTACGCCCCTTTCAAAGGGATATGGGGGTCAGGATCCATCTAATGGCATGTATGTACATTCATTGTGGGGAAACTAGCCTATCAAAAAAATATAATATTTTCCTCCAAAATGCTGAACCACCCCGGCCCTTACAATTTCGGCCCGAAAGTTGTGATAATTCAAATTTTTACAATATTTGCCCCTACGCCCCTTTCAAAGGGATATGGGGGTCAGGATCCATCTAATGGCATGTATGGACATTCATTGTGGGGAAACTAGCCTATTAAAAAAAATAATATTTTCCTCCAAAATGCTGAACCACCCCGGCCCTTACCATTTCGGCCTGAAATTGGTGTTATTCAAATTATCACAATATTTGCCCCTACGCCCCTTTCAAAGGGATATGGGGGTCAGGATCCATCTAATGGCATGTATGTACATTCATTGTGGGGAAACTAGCCTATTCAAAAAAATAAATATTTTCCTCCAAAATGCTGAACCACCCCGGCCCTTACCATTTCGGCCCGAAAGTTGTGATAATTCAAATTTTTACAATATTTGCCCCTACGCCCCTTTCAAAGGGATATGGGGGTCAGGATCCATCTAATGGCATGTATGTACATTCATTGTGGGGAAACTAGCCTATTAAAAAAATATAATATTTTCCTCCAAAATGCTGAACCACCCCGGCCCTTACCATTTCGGCCTGAAATTGGTGATTATTCAAATTTTACAATATTTGCCCCTACGCCCCTTTCAAAGGGATATGGGGGTCAGGATCCATCTAATGGCATGTATGTACATTCATTGTGGGGAAACTAGCCTATCAAAAAATATAATTTTTTCCTCCAAATGCTGAACCACCCCGGCCCTTACAATTTCGGCCCGAAAGTTGTGATAATTCAAATTTTTACAATATTTGCCCCTACGCCCCTTTCAAAGGGATATGGGGGTCAGGATCCATCTAATGGCATGTAGGTACATTCATTGTGGGGAAACTAGCCTATTAAAAAAAAATATATATTTTCCTCCAAAATGCTGAACCACCCCGGCCCTTACCATTTCGGCCTGAAATTGGTGATTATTCAAATTATTACAATATTTGCCCCTACGCCCCTTTCAAAGGGATATGGGGGTCAGGATCCATCTAATGGCATGTATGTACATTCATTGTGGGGAAACTAGCCTATTCAAAAAATATAATATTTTCCTCCAAAATGCTGAACCACCCCGGCCCTTACCATTTCGGCCTGAAATTGGTGTTTATTCAAATTATCACAATATTTGCCCCTACGCCCCTTTCAAAGGGATATGGGGGTCAGGATCATCTAATGGCATGTATGTACATTCATTGTGGGGAAACTAGCCTATTAAAAAAATATATATTTTCCTCCAAAATGCTGAACCACCCCGGCCCTTACAATTTCGGCCCGAAATTGTGATAATTCAAATTTTTACAATATTTGCCCCTACGCCCCTTTCAAAGGGATATGGGGTCAGGTCAGATCTAATGGCATGTAGGTACATTCATTGTGGGGAAACTAGCCTATTAAAAAAAATATATATTTTCCTCCAAAATGCTGAACCACCCCGGCCCTTACCATTTCGGCCTGAAATGGTGTTTATTCAAATTTTCACAATATTTGCCCCTACGCCCCTTTCAAAGGGATATGGGGGTCAAGATCCATCTAATGGCATGTATGTACATTCATTGTGGGGGAAACTAGCCTATTCAAAAAAATATAATATTTTCCTCCAAAATGCTGAACCACCCCGGCCCTTACCATTTCGGCCTGAAAGAAATTGGTGTTATTCAAATTATCACAATATTTGCCCCTACGCCCTTTCAAAGGGATATGGGGGTCAGGATCCATCTAATGGCATGTATGTACATTCATTGTGGGGAAACTAGCCTATTCAAAAAAATATAATATTTCCTCCAAAATGCTGAACCACCCCGGCCCTTCAATTTCGGCCCGAAAGTTGTGATAATTCAAATTTTACAATATTTGCCCCTACGCCCCTTTCAAAGGGATATGGGGGTCAGGATCCATCTAATGGCATGTATGTACATTCATTGTGGGGAAACTAGCCTATTAAAAAAATATAATATTTTCCTCCAAAATGCTGAACCACCCCGGCCCTTACAATTTCGGCCCGAAAGTTGTGATAATTCAAATTTTTACAATATTTGCCCCTACGCCCCTTTCAAAGGGATATGGGGGTCAGGATCCATCTAATGGCATGTATGTACATTCATTGTGGGGAAACTAGCCTATTAAAAAAATATAATATTTTCCTCCAAAATGCTGAACCACCCGGCCCTTACCATTTCGGCCTGAAATTGGTGTTTATTCAAATTATCACAATATTTGCCCCTACGCCCCTTTCAAAGGGATATGGGGGTCAGGATCCATCTAATGGCATGTATGTACATTCATTGTGGGGAAACTAGCCTATTAAAAAAAATATATATTTTCCTCCAAAATGCTGAACCACCCCGGCCCTTACAATTTCGGCCCGAAAGTTGTGATAATTCAATTTTTACAATATTTGCCCCTACGCCCCTTTCAAAGGGATATGGGGGTCAGGATCCATCTAATGGCATGTATGTACATTCATTGTGGGGAAACTAGCCTATTAAAAAAAAATATATATTTTCCTCCAAAATGCTGAACCACCCCGGCCCTTACAATTTCGGCCCGAAAGTTGTGATAATTCAAATTTTTACAATATTTGCCCCTACGCCCCTTTCAAAGGGATATGGGGGTCAGGATCCATCTAATGCATGTATGTACATTCATTGTGGGGAAACTAGCCTATTAAAAAAAATAATATTTTCCTCCAAAATGCTGAACCACCCCGGCCCTTACCATTTCGGCCCTGAAATTGGTGTTTATTCAAATTTACAATATTTGCCCCTACGCCCCTTTCAAAGGGATATGGGGGTCAGGATCCATCTAATGGCATGTATGTACATTCATTGTGGGGAAACTAGCCTATTCAAAAAATATATATTTTCCTTCAAAATGCTGAACCACCCCGGCCCTTACAATTTCGGCCGAAAGTTGTGATAATTCAAATTTTTACAATATTTGCCCCTACGCCCCTTTCAAAGGGATATGGGGGTCAGGATCCATCTAATGGCATGTATGTACATTCATTGTGGGGAAACTAGCCTATTAAAAAAAATATAATATTTTCCTCCAAAATGCTGAACCACCCCGGCCCTTACCATTTCGGCCTGAAATTTGTGTTTATTCAAATTATCACAATATTTGCCCCTACGCCCCTTTCAAAGGGATATGGGGGTCAGGATCCATCTAATGGCATGTATACATTGTGGGGAAACTAGCCTATAAAAAAAAATATAATATTTTCCTCCAAAATGCTGAACCACCCCGGCCCTTACAATTTCGGCCCGAAAGTTGTGATAATTCAAATTTTTACAATATTTGCCCCTACGCCCCTTTCAAAGGGATATGGGGGTCAGGATCCATCTAATGGCATGTAGGTACATTCATTGTGGGGAAACTAGCCTATTCAAAAAAAATAAATATTTTCCTCCAAAATGCTGAACCACCCCGGCCCTTACCATTTCGGCCGAAATTGGTGTTTATTCAAATTATCACAATATTTGCCCCTACGCCCCTTTCAAAGGGATATGGGGGTCAGGATCCATCTAATGGCATGTATGTACATTCATTGTGGGGAAACTAGCCTATTAAAAAAATATAATTTTCCTCCAAAATGCTGAACCACCCCGGCCCTTACAATTCGGCCCGAAAGTTGTGATAATTCAAATTTTTACAATATTTGCCCCTACGCCCCTTTCAAAGGGATATGGGGGTCAGGATCCATCTAATGGCATGTATGTACATTCATTGTGGGGAAACTAGCCTATTCAAAAAATATAATATTTTCCTCCAAAATGCTGAACCACCCCGGCCCTTACAATTTCGGCCCGAAAGTTGTGATAATTCAAATTTTTACAATATTTGCCCCTACGCCCCTTTCAAAGGGATATGGGGGTCAGGATCCATCTAATGGCATGTATGTACATTCATTGTGGGGAAACTAGCCTATTAAAAAAAAAAATATTTTCCTCCAAAATGCTGAACCACCCCGGCCCTTACAATTTCGGCCCGAAAGTTGTGATAATTCAAAATTTACAATATTTGCCCCTACGCCCCTTTCAAAGGGATATGGGGGTCAGGATCCATCTAATGGCATGTATGTACATTCATTGTGGGGAAACTAGCCTATTAAAAAAAAATAATATTTTCCTCCAAAATGCTGAACCACCCCGGCCCTTACAATTTCGGCCCGAAAGTTGTGATAATTCAAATTTTTACAATATTTGCCCTACGCCCCTTTCAAAGGGATATGGGGGTCAGGATCCATCTAATGGCATGTATGTACATTCATTGTGGGGAAACTAGCCTATTAAAAAAAAATAATATTTTCCTCCAAAATGCTGAACCACCCCGGCCCTTACAATTTCGGCCCGAAAGTTGTGATAATTCAAATTTTTACAATATTTGCCCCTACGCCCCTTTCAAAGGGATATGGGGGTCAGGATCCATCTAATGGCATGTATGTACATTCATTGTGGGGAAACTAGCCTATTAAAAAAATATAATATTTTCCTCCAAAATGCTGAACCACCCCGGCCCTTACCATTTCGGCCTGAAATTGGTGTTTATTCAAATTATTACAATATTTGCCCCTACGCCCCTTTCAAAGGGATATGGGGGTCAGGATCCATCTAATGGCATGTATGGACATTCATTGTGGGGAAACTAGCCTAATCAAAAAAATATAAATTTTCCTCCAAAATGCTGAACACCCCGGCCCTTACAATTTCGGCCCGAAAGTTGTGATAATTCAAATTTTACAATATTTGCCCCTACGCCCCTTTCAAAGGGATATGGGGGTCAGGATCCATCTAATGGCATGTAGGTACATTCATTGTGGGGGAAACTAGCCTATTAAAAAAAATATATATTTTCCTCCAAAATGCTGAACCACCCCGGCCCTTACCATTTCGGCCTGAAATTGGTGATAATTCAAATTATCACAATATTTGCCCCTACGCCCCTTTCAAAGGGATATGGGGGTCAGGATCCATCTAATGGCATGTATGTACATTCATTGTGGGGAAACTAGCCTATTCAAAAAATATAATATTTTCCTCCAAAATGCTGAACCACCCGGCCCTTACCATTTCGGCCTGAAATTGGTGTTTATTCAAATTATCACAATATTTGCCCCTACGCCCCTTTCAAAGGGATATGGGGGTCAGGATCCATCTAATGGCATGTATGTACATTCATTGTGGGGAAACTAGCCTATTCAAAAAAAAATAATATTTCCTCCAAAATGCTGAACCACCCCGGCCCTTTAATTTCGGCCCGAAAGTTGTGATAATTCAAATTTTTACAATATTTGCCCCTACGCCCCTTTCAAAGGGATATGGGGGTCAGGATCCATCTAATGGCATGTATGTACATTCATTGTGGGGAAACTAGCCTATTAAAAAATATAATATTTCCTCCAAAATGCTGAACCACCCCGGCCCTTACCATTTCGGCCTGAAAAATGTGTTTATTCAAATTATCACAATATTTGCCCCTACGCCCCTTTCAAAGGGATATGGGGGTCAGGATCCATCTAATGGCATGTATGTACATTCATTGTGGGGAAACTAGCCTATTAAAAAAATATAATATTTTCCTCCAAAATGCTGAACCACCCCGGCCCTTACAATTTCGGCCCGAAAGTTGTGATAATTCAAATTTTTACAATATTTGCCCCTACGCCCCTTTCAAAGGGATATGGGGGTCAGGATCATCTAATGGCATGTATGTACATTCATTGTGGGGAAACTAGCCTATTAAAAAAAAAAAATATTTTCCTCCAAAATGCTGAACCACCCCGGCCCTTACAATTTCGGCCCGAAAGTTGTGATAATTCAAATTTTTACAATATTTGCCCCTACGCCCCTTTCAAAGGGATATGGGGGTCAGGATCCATCTAATGGCATGTATGTACATTCATTGTGGGGAAACTAGCCTATTAAAAAATATAATATTTTCCTCCAAAATGCTGAACCACCCCGGCCCTTACAATTTCGGCCGAAAGTTGTGATAATTCAAATTTTTACAATATTTGCCCCTACGCCCCTTTCAAAGGGATATGGGGGTCAGGATCCATCTAATGGCATGTATGTACATTCATTGTGGGGAAACTAGCCTATTAAAAAAAAATATATTTTCCTCCAAAATGCTGAACCACCCGGCCCTACAATTTCGGCCGAAAGTTGTGATAATTCAAATTTTCAATATTTGCCCCTACGCCCCTTTCAAAGGGATATGGGGGTCAGGATCCATCTAATGGCATGTAGGTACATTCATTGTGGGGAAACTAGCCTATTAAAAAAATA
>NW_022145193.1:0-3705 GCF_000002235.5 Strongylocentrotus purpuratus | reverse complement strand
CGACTGCTTAAGCTGGTCTTGTCAGTTTAAGCTGGCGATGTGCGTTTGATTTGGGGCTTCATGAAAGCATGTGTATGACCGCGCTGGAGGGTTATAGTTGTTGACTAATTAGCCAAAAGAGAGGCCCGGCCAGGATCCTCCTGGTCAGGACACATTTATTTCCGATCATATAAAATAAATGTTTCAACGAAAATAAATATAGAATTTCTCTAACGATGATAATTAGGAAAAATATCACGGGTTTTTTGTGTTACGTTTTTAAGGTACATCTTTAAAGACCACCATAAACAAACAAAATGTAGCAAAACTTGTCAGAGGTTTTATTTAATGTGCCCACATCAGTCAAAGGTTTTTTTTTTCCATAGAAATTCATTAAAAAAAATGCGAACCCCCCCTGCTCTGACACCCAAATTTTGTTTACTGGTAATAATGCCGCCTTTTGACAAAATACGGACAGAGCAAGCTTGGTTAGGGGATTAATTTCACTATTCTGTGATATAGTGTTAAATACTCGTCGGATTTGAACAGCGCCCCGTTTGAAAGTATGGTACGAGATCCCCCTATTTATTTTCAGATGCCAAGTGTCCAAAGAAAAAAACCTGTCTACATTTCAATTTGTTTGCAGAAACCCTACCCCCCCCCCCCCGCGAGAATTCCTGGATCAGGACCGTGCAACTTATGCATATAGTTCTGGAAAAGCCTCATGGTGTAAATAATCTCGTTAGATAGATATGGAAATTTTTTTTCAGCATAATTTAGGAAAGATTGATGACTGTTCCGAACAGTTTGAACAAGTACTTGACTCCAATGATGTGCTCTGGGAAGTGGGATGTTTCTTCCCTAGGCGCGATAGCAGGTTCGTCATGCTCTGGAGAATGTTGCTCCTCGAGCAGGTTGACGTGGTGGTGCCTGGGGATGAGCAGGTTGACGTGGTGGTGGATATAGGTTAGCAGTTTACAAAGTATGCATACGAAAAGGCCAAAATGTCTGTCCTCGTGATTTCTTCGTCTTTAGAAATAATGTCTGGTATGGAATGGTGCCTTTTCAGTTTCCGTTGCCTTTCTACAGGTTAACAAAAAAACGTATACGAAAAGCCGAAATGCCTTGCTATAGATTTCTTCGTCTTTAGAAATAATGTCTGGTATAGGAATGGTTGCCTTTTCAGTTTCCGTGCCTTTCTACAGGTTAACAAAGAACGTATACGAAAAGCCGAAATGCCTTGCCATAGATTTCTTCGTCTTTAGAAATAATGTCTGGTATAGGAATGGTTGCCTTTTCAATGTTCGTTGCTTTCTACAGGTTAACAAAGAAACGTATACGAAAAGCCGAAATGCCTTGCCATAGATTTCTTCGTCTTTAGAAATAATGTCTGGTATAGGAATGGTTGCCTTTTCAGTTTCCGTTGCCTTTCTACAGGTTAACAAAGAACGTTTGCGAAAAGACGAAATGCCTGGCCTTAGTCTTCTTCGTCTTTAGAAATAACGTCCGGTATAGGAATGGTTGCCTTTTCAGTTTCCGTTGCCTTTCGACAGATGAACAAAGAACGTATACGAAAAGCCGAAATGCCTTGCCATAGATATCTTCTTCTTGAATTGACTCCATGCAGTATATGTATGTCGTGACTAAAAAAGAGCTTCGGACTGCGCGCATGCATTTGGCCCTTGAACTTTGCGCCCTCCCCCTTTCTGAAAATCCTGGATCCGCCCCTGGGAATGATTGCCGTTTTTCTTGGTGAACTTGGTTGAGAATTTGTTTATATCTTCTGCAATCATATGATCGTGCTTGGCACTTGATCCTGCTTGGCGAAAAATTGCTGCGGGACGCCTCACACATTGTCCTTCGATTATAATTTCCACACATTTTTATTTAGCCGAATATATTTCAAATACATGTAC
Source organism: Strongylocentrotus purpuratus (assembly GCF_000002235.5). Lineage (NCBI taxonomy): Eukaryota > Metazoa > Echinodermata > Echinoidea > Camarodonta > Strongylocentrotidae > Strongylocentrotus > Strongylocentrotus purpuratus. The sequence goes on along the minus strand of NW_022145193.1, from coordinate 1,810 downwards.
AATGCTACTAATCTGGAAAATACGTTTCACAAGGGCTAAATTAAATATTAATTGCTTGTTTTTACTTCATTTTTTTTCTTTGCAGACATGCATGTGCATTGAGACCTACTTTCATATTTTGTTCGTTGGTATTGTGACTCCGAGTCAGCCACAGACCTCTACGGTTCGATTACATTCTTTTATTCCATTCTCAATGCATGTACCTGTAAACATTTTCTAACCAATGACTATAAACCTTGCTTTCCCTCTGCTGTATCACAATAATTTAAATTTACCTATTTGTATTTGATTTTGTTTGATGATCTTTTAATTATTGTTTGCATGCTGAGGGACATAAAAAACAACTGAAACCTGAAACTGAACATGAAGGGTACAACACATCAATTCTATTTTTTAATTAAAAAAATGGCCACATAAAGTTCAATTTAATTTCAGGGTCTTCTTTCTCAGATCATGGGGAAGGGACATATGGCATGTTAATGATACATATTGATTAAGAAATGGAAAACAACTTTGTCCACCTATTGGGCTCAGCTTGCCCGGCCGCGTGATTAAGCCTGCGAATCAGCCCATTATTTTCAATGGTGCCGCTTACGCTTCCGCCTCACGGCCCTTATTTGCATAAATTATCATTCTCGGATGAAAATGTCTATTGTGAGATACAAACGTGGACGTACTACGTCGTGGTGGGTGAAGCTTAGGGGCGGAGCAAGCGAGTCAGAGCTTTTCATTGGATTGACCAAACGACTGTGTTTCGTATAACTGCAAAACGCATGAACACTACTTATGCCTTTATTTAACGTCTAACTCAAAATTTTGCACCAGTTTTAGTTGAGAGAAAATCAACTCAGATCGATACATTAAAAGATACCTCAGGTCACATATTTCACGGTTGTTGGCTCGGGTATCTTAATACAATATTGTTACATTTTGATTAATTCATGAAATTGAAAGAAAAAAATAATAAAAACATAGACCTACTTACTGGCCAATAGTACACAATCAAAAGTTTTCTCGACATATGTATACACTTCCAAACATAGTTTGCCATTTGCTAAATTATAACTATCGAACAATTAACTTTCCATTAATTCCAACCTATCACGTTTGTTAAAAGGTCTAAATGTCTCTCATGAATGCGAGTAAATCTGTTCCACATGTAAATAATTTCCTCGGAAAAGAATACCAAGATGTTATTATTAAAACAAAAACCAGATGACTTGAATGTTTGTTTCAGTGTATATCCTCCAAAACTGTTGGAGTTGACGAGCCTCCAATCTCAACTGAGACACAGATTTTCACTCTTAATCTACATTAATTCTGATCGAGTTTGAAGAACATTTTCAACATTTTGATCCTCTCATCAAATTTTTAGAAATGTGTTTGACATAAGAATAAGGACAAGTTACAGAAAAATTCATTCCTACCTTGTAAGAAATGCTGCAGTGAAAATAACTTGCTTGGCGACCATGGCTAATTCACATCAACTGGACGTCGAGTCGGCGAACGTTATAGTGAGCTGCTGCTGCTAGATTGCTGACTCGGACAGAGCAGAGCAATTCAAACGAGCTATCACGTGGTCTGGACGTGGAATATCTGCTGATGCGCATGCGCCATGGTAATATTTTTCTTTGAGAACGGGAATCATATTTCTAGTTACGTCGGTGTTGCAATGAAGTATACATTGTACACTGAATATACAACAATGAATTGAGCGGGAAACCAGTCGCGCTTTGACCATGATCTCATCCATCTTAGACCATTAGAAAACTATCTGCAAACATTATATTCCTACTACGACAAAACAAAA
>NW_022145192.1:0-3728 GCF_000002235.5 Strongylocentrotus purpuratus | reverse complement strand
GCACGTCGCTGTTTTTCTTTCCCTTTTTTATTTTAAACAGAAGATCCTTTCAGATCGGAAAGATTGGGTCTGCAGTCTTAATCATTACACGTCTTCAACAAACACGTCTCCAACAAGCTCAAATCTCAAGAGGATTAAGGCCGCTGAAAAAATAAATGCCACTTACATGCGTTTGTGCAAATCTCGTTCCCGTGCTTTAGGTGGCTCATGCGATCAGATCAACCATAGCTATGGAATTACGGTGTGGGCAAATGGAAAGTCCTTTTATTTTTATCGACCGGTTTTTTTTTTTTTGGCAAGCGCTAATCATTGCACTCTAAAATCACCGTGTAAATTCTAGTCGAATAAAGTGGCAATTGGGTAAAATAATTGAGTAAATATTTAAAGAGTATTGATTTAAGGGCCATACAGAATAGTCAATGTTTAAGAATTTCGATCAGTTTTCGAGTAAATAATAAAAAAAGAAGAAAAGAAGAAGGGGAAAAATAAAATACCCAGCGGCCTCCTCGAGATTGTCGGTCTGTCGGTAATTTCTGTCATGTCTGTGCTATTCCGTGTCATATATGTCCAATATAGTTTTGGCCCAAGACGTCAGTGACCGATGGCGATGTTTGCATTGTTGTAAAACGCCTTTGCACAACATGTCTACTCTCCAAAAGTTTTGTGCACGTGCTTGGCAATTCCCTCTTCTATTTCAACTACAAAGTTGCATGCTGGAAGCCTGGAAAAGCCATTGAAAACTCCTGAGCAGGGATCTTTTGAGCTCAAAATACAGTGCGAGTCAAAGTATCTGCTTCATTTGAGGCATTACTTTTTATGTTCAGTGTATAGGAATATACTATTTGAGTAGTCATTCACATTTAAAATCGAAATTTGGGTGAGTGGATGGGTCAGAACAATTTCGTATAAAGATCGAAATTGTTTAACATTGACTATTCCGAATGGTCCCTAAACACCAATACATTATTACACATCACTTGTGTAATAACAAAATACCTGTGATACACATCCACAAGGTGAAATTTGCTCAACATGCATAGCCGACGAATCTCACTTTGAAAAGTTGATAAACACGTTGTTATTGATAACTCCGTTTTGAGTAGTTTGGTGTTGGCAGAACTCATCGCCATATTTGAAGGAAAGTTTGAACTAACGACATGTAGCCTTCTACATATCGTAGAATTTTTTTAGTGTGGCAAACATACGATCTTCATGTATTTTTCATGCTTATTGCCCACCATGTTCATTCCTCTTCAGCCCAGCTCACACACTTCTTTACGTTACATACCTAGGTGGATATTCTTTTGTTTTTCATGTACTTAAGAAAACCTGTGAAAAAAACTCATTTAATACTCGCACTGTGAAAACTCTTTCAACTCATTTTTTTTTTCTATGATTCTCTTTAGCGTTTCTCTTCATTTTGCCACGGAATAAACCTAACCCCAAAATGCATCTAAACCTGTTTTCCGGAGAGGGGGAAACATTGTGTGGACGGGCAACCAAGTCCACACAACGTCGCTGATACCTGGTTTATGTAGACACCTTTTGTTCGGAAGTCCACTCAGTGAATGTAATGCTTGTACAGTGTTAGTTACTACTGTGTGCAGAATGTATAACGTTACATGCAACACATACAGCATAACACCAGGTGCTATCGTTTCCCGCTGTAATGTGTGCATAATTCTTGAGTAAAAGGTTAACACAACGTATGTTTAAATGTTTTACTCCACAAGGATTGGGCAAGAATTAAACAGCATGATGGGTAAACGAAATATTCGTTTGAGTACTTTTTAAAACAGATTTTTGGAGTACGAAGTTTCACGTCATTTCCCGTGTAAAATGGCTACAAAGTAGGAGTATAAAGCGGAGGTTGTGTCAAATTTACCCTCATGACGACCAAGTTCCTACTGCCATAAAGAGTACGATTTTACCAAATGTCTATGCTTTTCTTAGAGTGTACACAATAATCTGAATCAACAACATGATTCTTTAATAATCATGCACCATAATAATAGAATTTTAGCCAAAGGCGATCAAATAAAACGTGGGGTTGAATTAATATTTTATGGGTTTTTTTTAAGTCTGAAGTATTATGTCAATGCTTTTCTTAGTGTACAAATTATCTCAATCAACAACATGATTCTTTAATAACCATGCACCATAAGAATGGAAGTTTAGCCAAAGGCGATCAAATAGTGTGGGGTTGAATTAACATTTTATGAGTTTTTTTTGTCTGAAGTAATATAAAAACAAAAACTTAAAATAAACGTGATTTAAAGACCGATATGTAATAGTTATTTCTGACAATCGTACTGTAAAACAGTGTTGAGCTAAACAGCACAGTATTTATTGAGGTGCAAAAACCCTAATAATATTGCACGGGACGATCAAGTAAACTGGTTCTTTCGTTCGTTTGTTTTCGTCGACCAGCGGGAATTTACTACACTTCGAGCCACTATAGGCGTGTGCACCCATTTCCGTATGTCCTTATATGCGTCAGTGGCACTTAAACGTAGCCATTTAGAATCAGGAGTGAATATTTTGTTTTTCAAACCAGGCGTGTTTTTGCCACTCCTTTAAACAACTGTAGACACTTTCAATAAATCACCGATACATATTTTTGTCGCCGGACCTCGCGAAACCTGAAAATGAATTGATGGACCTTCGGGGATTTCCTTTAAAAAGCCGACAGGATCTTTTTACTTAAAGTGGTTGGAAATTTATGCGGTAGGGGTGTATAAATCTTTGTTTGGCGCAACTGTATTGCGTACGTGCATTTTGTTTGATTCTCAAACGTTTCTATATTTATCGAGCTGTATTGTTTATCGGCAAACAGCTAATGACGTGGGCTCCACGACACAGGAGGCAGTGAATCAATACCTCTCATTGTTGCTTTTTTCCCCTCTTTTTTTTTGGGGGGGGGGCTGTAACTTCTGTTTCGAGGTATAGGTCATGAACACTTCTATCGCATGCAGTCTTTCAACACGTCCGAAGCAGCTGTTTTAACGGAAAAGCGCAATTATCATCGGCGCAGTATACAATGGCTCAGTTAATAGGCTAAAACACGACCTTAAAACTTGACACGTGCCCATTGCATGCGGGAACATGGTCAGCTGTGGTAGGCCCACCTCGTGCAACCTCGTCCCCAGGGTGTCGAGCAGTACGCGCATTTGCATGTATGCAAATGAGAATAGTCTGGTGCCTGCATGTGCGTTACATTAGCGTTTGTTTTGGAAGGCGGTGTCTGGGTAAAAACAGTATCATTCGTCGCACCGTGAGTTTATGAAACACGGGTTTTTTAAAGTTACAATCTGGCCCGCCAAAATGCAGTATTACATTTCATATCATACGAGCAAACTGGAAAGAAAAGAAGTATTATGAGAAGGCGTGGACAATATAATTACAATGATCGTGAAAACACGTGATGCACGTTGAAATAACAACTCCAACTACACGATATAAATCCATTTTGAGCAAATTGCGGTATCGAATCAGGATACAGGAAGAAAGTTTCCTATCCAGGGCTTATTATTGGAATCGAGGTTGGAAATAAATTTAGCACTGTGAACAAGGTTGCACCTCGTGCGAATGAATGGATTTGTGTCGATTCCAAGCGTGGACTGCAGCCGAATTACCCGGCTACGGGTTGAATTTACACGAGTCAACGGAAGCGGTTACAGCCAACTACAGCGTCTTCGAATAGAAACGTGTTTTATTCAGGTCGTAGC
>NW_022145191.1:0-3747 GCF_000002235.5 Strongylocentrotus purpuratus | reverse complement strand
CACAAATATTGCTGGCTTACCGTGAACAGGCATATGCCATTTCCTTTTCCTGCTAGCTGAGATGGGTTTCAGCTGATTTTTTTTAGCTGACCATAGCTGTTTAGCTCTTTATAATTGAGCGGCGTAATATGCCAGTCCTCAATTGAATATGAATCGCATCGAAAACCTTGACGAAACAAAAACCTCACAAATTCTAACGCCCGCATTCATTATAAGATGAAGGATCATATGCGGCAATCTTTTATGTATTATCCTTGGCAACTGTTGTTAAATGATCCCACTTTGAAGGCCTTATACCCGCTTATTAAAGCTATCCGAAAACGACCTAGTGACGAATAATAACAAAGGTATCCTTGAAAAGACAATGAAGGCATGTCTAACAATGAAACTCCGTCCAGTAAATTGTTGGCCGAGAGATCGTTGGCTTTCGATGGCCATCGTATAAACTCGCATAGAAACTAATATAACATTTTCAACTCTCTCACTATTAAGGTTCATTTTTTTAAATAACAAAATATAATCATGCTGTATATACTTCACATAGCTCAGAACAAACTAAGTTTTTTTTCTCTTCAAGCCGAAAGGTCCTAAAGTTTCCGCCCCAAATTGTCTCTACAAGATCGATGGCAAATAAAGTCACTAAAAAGACCAAACATAATTGATGACATGTTCGGCTCGATTTATTACAATTGCAAGATTTCGTCGGATTTTGTCGCATGAAGGGAGTATCATGTTTAACGAGTGAGTCAAAAAGTGAGCCAAAAAAAAGGGACCGAATTTGAAAAATAATAATAAATATTTTCAAGTTTAACGCTTGGTCCATTTCTTTAAAAACCATAGGGATAAGTTTTACCTGTATTTACAAATAGACATTATTACCAGCGCCTTCAGTACCTAATTGTTGGTAGATACGTGCGCTGAAGGCTGCGGTATTATTATTATGAAGTACATTTATTGACTTTTAACTGCGAACATTTTATGTAATTTGCACATACATGTACTCTATTCTCAAGTTATGTCTATTTTAATAAATGAGGCGCAAAATTCAGCTGTGTACCTCTGATAATTTACCGTTTCACGAACTGATGAATACCCATTGAGTACCATGAAAAATGGACGTTTGCCCACCTCGATGAACGAGAACTTGCAAAGGAAAACATACAACAATTGCAGTATTTCAGTAAAAAAAAGTTGACCTTTTCCTCATATTTGAAACACAAATTCTGACTGTAAAACTAATGTTTCAGTCTTGAGTTATATTATCAAATCTCATTTGTATATATTTGAATGCTTGTGTGTAATCTGTAATTCTCACTAAGCGCGATAGCTTCCAATGACATTCCATTGACAGCTATAAAAATGGGTTCTTTTAGTAAAACGTGCATAACTTCTGATGGCACCAATTTCAGTATTCCTTTTCTTCAGATGAGTGGAAGAGCATGCTCGCTTAATGACATACTTGAATGGTGTATCAAATTTGATTGCTTTTTTTAAGAGAGAAAACACCTTAATCCGGGTCACTTTCTTTTTTGACTCACCCTGAATCGGTGTTCGTTCGGGGTCACCCCCTTTTCATGATGGAGTTTCCGTGTAGCACGGTATTTTCCCTTTTCTTCCCCTATTATATACAAAGAAAATATCGCAGTCCATCATAAAAATACAGGTCTTTGTAACTGCGTAATATGCAATTATTCCTCATCACAAAGACAGTTGAAATGAAGTTAATAGTCGTAACACGTTTTGTAGAGTCAGCACAACTTTGGCCTTTCGAAGGACGTAAAAAAGTAATGGCTCGTTATATCTGCATTAATGGAAAGATTAAAATGACAGTCTCAGCTATGACATTATACTGGTAGACATTATCACCGCACCATTCACACCCGTAGCCGATTTCAGCCAGCAAAATGGCCCTTGGTAGAAACGAGATTTACATGCATGTTTGGTGTTTGTCGATCATATACATCAACCACAGATCTCGATGAAAAGAAAACTTTACACCTGTCACGGCCGAACTATACTGCGATCAGGACAGTGATGGCCTTTTTAAAATTAATTCAGACTTACAGGTGCCATTTGTTGAAAAGAACGACCTTTCGTCGAGAGGTCGTGCTGCATAACAGTGTGGCTATTTTTACACCTGATACTACCTTATTTTCAAACAACCGTTGTCATACTTCATCACGATTTGGATTACTTTATGTTTAAGTTTCCATTTCGTGAACTAAATATGATTCTTTGTGAGCTTAAGGAGCAAAAAAAATACATACTTGTTCAAACTTCCACGTTTCCACCGTGAAAATTGGTGTTTTGAATCCCGAAATTCAATCCTGTGATTTTTGTTTAATGTTTGCAGAGCTCATTTTAACGGTCATCATCCGAGATAATCCTAATTTTTCCGGGGATAGACCATCAGGTGACATGTAGAAGCTCCTGCCAGAGCTTAACAACACAGACTTGTCACAAGACTGACGAAAACTCGGCAGCATCGTTCACACACCTCCAACCAGCCGTATGTTTGCGAAGGCCGATTTCTAAAGGTTACGTAATACTTTATTTGAATGAAACAACATGCACACAGACATGTTCACGTTGGCGGGTGAAATCTTTGAAAATTAATTTCTCCCGTTTGGAAAGACCAATGTCATATGAAAATCGGACTCGTATGAAAATCGAACTCTTATTCCCTTTTAAGGGTTAAACCCTCTCACGTGACCGGTCCCTCTCCTAATTATCTATGCATGAGCATGCGCAATACCACCAATGAGTCCGTAATTCATAAAACCTAAATTCATGCTACACCGTATCTTCATGCAACTCTCTGGGTTTGTTTCCCTTATAATGATCCAACCATGTGCTAAAAATTGTTTTGATATGTTCAGTACTTTTCGTTGAAACTGGAAAATAGGCCTGGCTACGTCGAAATTTACCTTGGAGGTAGTTCAAGGTGTAACACAAGCGTTTGCCAACAACAGATTAAGCTGAAATTCGGAGATACTTAGATGATGTAAGTGTTCAACTACTCGTGAAATAACAACTTGAGGGATTCCTATAGAAATTGATATAATACATGATTTGGGGACGTTTTCGAGCGACTTCTTCCCGACTTTAAGGTCAGCTTCACCAGTAACCAGAATTGACGTTTCGGCATCGATGGCGGCGATTTTTTTTTACTGACATGAAGTTTACAATTTCTTCTTCCGTTATAAGTTAACATTTCAATCATACTGAGCATATTTTCTGAGAAACACAACGTTCAAAAGCCATGTTTTTTTGGGGGGGTGCATGAATTTCACTGCTCTGTTATAGCGTCCAAGTACGTAATCGGATTAACTTTGTTTAACAACGGCGAGGCTTAGGCATTCGCAACCATACGGCTGCAACGCTGTTCTGTAAGGCCATCAAACGAATTTCGTGACTCCCAACGTGAATGGTACAAGTTCCCTGCATGCAGAGTAAGTCAACGAAATGGACAGATCACGACAGGGCAGAGTTGTTTTCTGTGCCTAGATCATCAGTGACGCGGAAAAAACTGTGTCAAAAAGGCATATCACAAGTCAGGTCGACGGTCCTTTTTGAAAATGGCAAATCAATATACAGAAACGCCAGCTGGTGCTTGAATTGTACACCACGATGAAAGGGGATATGGCTAGGGTTCACTTGGTGACGTCTTGGTACCAAACGTCTGGCCACACACTCCCGCGTTTGTCTTTTACCAGTTCATAAGTTCCGTAGGCCCTGTACGGTTAA
>NW_022145190.1:0-3752 GCF_000002235.5 Strongylocentrotus purpuratus | reverse complement strand
TTAATATGCAGCATTTTCGTTTGTCTCATTATAGTGATATGTATTTCTGTGTTGTTTTGAACTCAGTGTGTGATTATTAGTGTAGCCGATAGTGCAGAAATTGTGTCTTTGATAATGGCCGTTATTGCTAGTTTTTTACATATTATTATTTAAAGTCAAAACTGCCGTGGCCCATAGCGAAAAATCGTTCTTAGGAAAAACTCCGACTATGTGCAAAATGTCATTCTTGTATCATCAAAGGCACAGTTCACACAAACATTTCCCTTATGAACCCCACTATATGTATTAAACAAGGACACTGCCCTTTCTATGGTTCAGATTGGATTTCACAACAACGACATTTTGATAGTAAAAGCCGGTTCGAACTTTAATAGTGTAAAACCGAACGCAAACTCATATTTCCAAGCGAGTGTCGGGTTTGGTAAATTTCCCTTCGCATTTGCGTTTAGTTCGAACAGACCTCGACAACGGGGTTCTTCCCAATGTTCCCCAAAACCTATGATATCCGAAATCCCTATAGGGTTAGGGTCCCTAACTCTAGGATCATTGGAGAACATAGGTATGCACTTTCACCAAGTACCTTTTCGCATAAAGGTACGTCCTGTTTTTATACTGTCCGGGTACAGTGTGTCCATGTTTGTCATGGGGTTCTTCTTCATGTTGCTGAACGTGCAGTGCTCCTCGATTGCATCCAGTATCGCGGCTGACAGGTTTTTGCCCAGAAAACAGACTGACCCTCTCGATATTACCTCGCAGATCCTGAATGAGAAATTGGATTGTATTCAATTTGTTACAACTGATAATGTAATAACCAACCGATAACGTATGTATACACAATTGATCAATACCGTATCACTAACCGATTATGTAACGAACATTTACCGATATTGAAGTAGAATGTACTGCACTATCAGTTAATTTGTGCTGCATATCAGTCCTAACCGATAATATAACAAACACTTACTACACTATTAGTCAATTTTGTTGCATTGTCGGTAAGTGATACAGTACCGGTCAATTGCTGTTAGAGTACTGGTTGTTGATACATATCCAGTAATTATTTCATAATCATTTGTAACAGAAATATTAACAGTTGTCAGATGTAAGTCTGAGATTATAAAATCAGTCATCAGTTTTCATCAAAGCTCACTTACAGTGACGCCTAATTGGAATGTCATTGAAGCGACGCATCATTGAAATGTTTGTGGGCATTGTTCATACTTGTGACCTGACTAGTCATTGACTTAACTTTGATTTAACTTTGATACAAAATAATCGTCAATACTCAGACAAATTGACGAATATGTCCAAAACGGTTTTGGGATATTCTAACATATTATGATGTGCTCTACATAGTCTGCAAAATTTTCAATACAAAAGATTGCACTGTTTATTAAATACTTCCATTAAACAATTGGCTAACGAGGTATCTCTGCTTTGTTTCATTTGTCGTAAGTCGGAAAGCTTCTAGGATTTTTGTTCTATTGTATCGTGCATGCTACCGTTGCCTGTAAGCGTAATTGCAACTCCCACGTGAAGGGGCAACCGTTTCTACAGAAATTTTTGGTGACGATTTATCAGACAAATATCGATGGAATCATGTTTGCAAAAGAGTGGAATAAAAATAAACATCTACTCACTTTCTTCAAATCTTCGAATCGCAACAGGAGAACATTCGGTTCGTGTCTTCTCTTCCAAAAGTACAAATAGTGATCCCACCATGCGCCGTACATACTTTAAAACAACCAAACGAATGGAATGAGGAGACGTTGTTTTGCACTACCTGCCCATTAATAAGCTTAGATAAAGTAAAATGTAAACGTTGAATAAGTACTGACCGGAGAACGGGTTTCGAACCCGTAACAGTATAATCCAGTGGTCGCAGGTTCAAATCCCCTTCGGTTAATCTCGTTACCATTTTAGATTATTTGACTTCATACATTCAGTTTGGTTCACTGTGTTTTGAATAATAAATATATACAAAATTCATCGTTTAAAACGTCACCCTTAACAGGTTCTTTGCAATTTTGTGTGGCCATTGGAACGAAGAATGAAGATGTATATATGTTGGTACATGCAAAAAGTAGGTAAGTATTCAGTCATGTCACGATGTGGCCCATCAGGTTTGGCGTTTATCTTCAGTTCCTTTAGCTAAAACGACTGAGAATACTACTCCCCCTGGATGGGATGCTAGTCCATTGCAGGTTACTCCCTAGCTATTGCCGTTACCAATTAATACTCCTGGGTAGAAAGAGAGGCAGGTGGGATGAAGTGACTTGCCCCAAGGACACAACATATGGCCAGCAGCTGGAATCGAACCCCTGATCCTGTGAACATAAGTTACAGATCCTAAAAGGCCACACTCCTCAACACTGTACATGTGTGGGAAGGCAATAAATGAAATGCAGCAAGAGAAAATGTGCTCAACCTTTCCCGGTCATCGCCCTTTCGTAGAGATCCGCAAACGATTTCTCAGCTTTCTCCGGATCAAACATCTTCTCGAAGTGGAATAAGGACACAATCACGTCCTTTGGGTCGCGGATAACGTAGACAAGCTTGAATGTTTTCTGCCACAAGCTGCGGGGGCAGGAGCTGACCCGGTAGATGCGACTTAATGACCCGGGGTGGACGGCATCTCAGCCACTATCTCGGAATGGGTGGCATCCTGCAGACGACAATTTGGAGACCAGAAAAGGTTACAAAATGTTTGAGCCAAATGGTACATTGTGATTGGTAATGACCTGCGTTCAGCTGTGTATGCCTCCCTTGAGCTGTCAAGTGCTTCTACTGGTGAAATCTATCACTATGGACCGATCCAGTAAGCTCCGCCCAGTGCGCACGTGGGCAAATTAACACGTGCTCCTCTCTAAATGTCACGCTGCATTTTTTTGTTCTGCGCGCATCATACGCGCGCTAGCATGTCAACTTTAGTGCACGCACGTCGGACATAAATCACGGCTGTGATTGGTCAGAACACAATTGGGGCGGTGTTTACTGGATCGGTCCATTGTATTATACTGATGAAAACAATGACTGTAGGATTAATAGGCATGAGACGATTGCTTGATGTTACCGAAGTAAATTTGGAAGTACAAAAAAAGCTGTAAAAAATACAGGATTGAGGGGTTTCAATTTACAAAATTGCGAAAAAGAGTTGCTTGGAATCTAGCCTTGTTTTTTTTTTTTTTTAATAATCTGTTTTGGTTTGGTTTGGCAAAAAAAAAAAAATTGTATTGGTACGCGGGATCCGATGATTGTTAACTTTGCCTTATAGGGAGTACAGTATAGTTTAAAAGGCGTGAAAATCGGCACTAAAATCATCTAAATAAAGCATTGCAGTTTTTGGAACAGACTTTTTTTCCTCGCGGTATTTGATGGCGGATCGGTGTTCGTTTTTTGAGTGTATCAATTCGATGTTTTCAAGGTATAATGTTAAGATCGTTACTCATAAAACACACAACACTACATATTATTCTAATGATGACGTAATAATACACAATGAACACAACAATCAGTAGTCTTGTCAAACCTCACCACTGATGAGCTTCAAATTCACAAAATTGCTTACTGGCACGGTTAACATAATACCATTTATGGAAATCACTTGAACAATGATAACATCACGATCGTTAGCTCAGAACACAAAAAAGGAGAAAAGAGATGTCCGTAAATTGGGATAAAGTTAGATTAATTACGTTTCTGGGCGAAATATCAAACTCATATCATGTTCACGTAATTGTCCATTTGATTTT
>NW_022145189.1:0-1796 GCF_000002235.5 Strongylocentrotus purpuratus | reverse complement strand
CCCCCCCCCCCCCCACCCCCCCCCCCCCCCCCCCCCCCCCCCCACCCCCCCCCCCCCCCCCCCCCCCCCCCCCCCCCCCCCCCCCCCCCCCCCCCCCCCCCCCCCCCCCCCCCCCCCCCCCCCCCCCCCCCCCCCCCCCCCCCCCCCCCCCCCCCCCCCCCCCCCCCCCCCCCCCCCCCCCCCCCCCCCCCCCCCCCCCCCCCCCCCCCCCCCCCCCCCCCCCCCCCCCCCCCCCCCCCCCCCCCCCCCCCCCCCCCCCCCCCCCCCCCCCCCCCCCCCCCCCCCCCCCCCCCCCCCCCCCCCCCCCCCCCCCCCCCCCCCCCCCCCCCCCCCCCCCCCCCCCCCCCCCCCCCCCCCCCCCCCCCCCCCCCCCCCCCCCCCCCCCCCCCCCCCCCCCCCCCCCCCCCCCCCCCCCCCCCCCCCCCCCCCCCCCCCCCCCCCCCCCCCCCCCCCCCCCCCCCCCCCCCCCCCCCCCCCCCCCCCCCCCCCCCCCCCCCCCCCCCCCCCCCCCCCCCCCCCCCCCCCCCCCCCCCCCCCCCCCCCCCCCCCCCCCCCCCCCCCCCCCCCCCCCCCCCCCCCCCCCCCCCCCCCCCCCCCCCCCCCCCCCCCCCCCCCCCCCCCCCCCCCCCCCCCCCCCCCCCCCCCCCCCCCCCCCCCCCCCCCCCCCCCCCCCCCCCCCCCCCCCCCCCCCCCCCCCCCCCCCCCCCCCCCCCCCCCCCCCCCCCCCCCCCCCCCCCCCCCCCACCCCCCCCCCCCCCCCCCCCCCCCCCCCCCCCCCCCCCCCCCCCCCCCCCCCCCCCCCCCCCCCCCCCCCCCCCCCCCCCCCCCCCCCCCCCCCCCCCCCCCCCCCCCCCCCCCCCCCCCCCCCCCCCCCCCCCCCCCCCCCCCCCCCCCCCCCCCCCCCCCCCCCCCCCCCCCCCCCCCCCCCCCCCCCCCCCCCCCCCCCCCCCCCCCCCCCCCCCCCCCCCCCCCCCCCCCCCCCCCCCCCCCCCCCCCCCCCCCCCCCCCCCCCCCCCCCCCCCCCCCCCCCCCCCCCCCCCCCCCCCCCCCCCCCCCCCCCCCCCCCCCCCCCCCCCCCCCCCCCCCCCCCCCCCCCCCCCCCCCCCCCCCCCCCCCCCCCCCCCCCCCCCCCCCCCCCCCCCCCCCCCCCCCCCCCCCCCCACCCCCCCCCCCCCCCCCCCCCCCCCCCCCCCCCCCCCCCCCCCCCCCCCCCCCCCCCCCCCCCCCCCCCCCCCCCCCCCCCCCCCCCCCCCCCCCCCCCCCCCCCCCCCACCCCCCCCCCCCCCCCCCCCCCCCCCCCCCCCCCCCCCCCCCCCCCCCCCCCCCCCCCCCCCCCCCCCCCCCCCCCCCCCCCCCCCCCCCCCCCCCCCCCCCCCCCCCCCCCCCCCCCCCCCCCCCCCCCCCCCCCCCCCCCCCCCCCCCCCCCCCCCCCCCCCCCCCCCCCCCCCCCCCCCCCCCCCCCCCCCCCCCCCCCCCCCCCCCCCCCCCCCCCCCCCCCCCCCCCCCCCCCCCCCCCCCCACCCCCCCCCCCCCCCCCCCCCCCCCCCCCCCCCCCCCCCCCCCCCCCCCCCCCCCCCCCCCCCCCCCCCCCCCCCCCCCCCCCCCCCCCCCCCCCCCCCCCCCCCCCCCCCCCCCCCCCCCCCCCCCCCCCCCCCCCCCCCCCCCCCCCCCCCCCCCCCCCCCCCCCCCCCCCCCCCCCCCCCCCCCCCCCCCCCCCCCCCCCCCCCCCCCCCCCCCCCCCCCCCCCCCCCCCCCCCCCCCCCCCCCCCCCCCCCCCCCCCCCCCCCCCCCCCCCC
>NW_022145188.1:0-3756 GCF_000002235.5 Strongylocentrotus purpuratus | reverse complement strand
ATAGGGTTTGGATGCAATGGCCATGAAGAATTTGAAGAACATTACAAGAGGACATACAGGGCAACGGTGGCGTACACAGGAATTTTTCAGTGGGGGGGGGGGGGGCGCTGGGGGGGGGGGCTGGAACATTTCATGGGGCGTCATGTACATCAATGAAATTTTTTTTTAAAAATCAAAATCTCAGTGGGGGGGGGGGGGCGACTGGGGGGCGAGAAGGTTTCATGGGGGGGCTGTTGCCCCCCCCCCCCCCCCCCCCCCCCCCCCCCCCCCCCCCCCCCCATGTAGGTACCTTCAATGGTACTATGTTTAATTAACCTGTTCATTTGTTTATTTAAACTAATAACGCACATATAGTTGCCAAATATGGCACTAACAAGTTTGAGGTCGGCAAATTCATCTTTAAAAATCTGGGTACGTCGGGTTACCGTACACAATTATTGTCCTGGAGACAACAGTACCAAAGTACAGATAGTCGTACGCAAGAGCTCCCCAGCAAGTATCGCTGACGCCATTATGATTCCAAAATTTCTCACAGTGTCACATAGTGAAATACCTAAACAGCGTCGTTGTATTGTGAACAAATAAAAGCATTCAAGTTGCGTTCTTGCACACTTTCTGCAAGTCGACATAGATATCCTTGAACCACTGCGCCTGCTTTGCATAACAAGTGCACAAGAATGAACGATTCGACTTTCATTCAAAGAAATTTCTATGTACAGTCACCAGACTCTATTCAGTAAAGTTCCCGTCAAAACGAAAGTAAACAATCCACGTGCATAACGCACGGCTACACCATCGTACAGTGTGGCAGGGACACCAACAAGTAATAAGTTTTTAATTGATAAATATTCTGATTTAATTTCGTTAAAAGATACTTGTTGGTGAGGTATCACATATTCTAGCAAATTGATAAAAATGTACAATATTACAATATGCAATTTTGAGGGAAATGGGCAAAATACTGCATAAATAATTTCACTTAATCATATTCATAATACACAAACCGACAATTTACATTTTCAGACCCACAACGAGAAATATTGTTAACACTGGGCTTATTGTGAGGAGTTGTGCTGGGAATCCATGAAGATGTTATTTTTAACATAATTTCTAAACAATTCAATTGGACATTCCTGTTACATGAGCCTTCCAGATGATAAGTATATGTGTAAGAAAGTATGGTACACAAACATGACTGTGTGATTCAAAAGCAGTTGTTGATGCGATCCCTGAATTTACAGCACTCCGTTTAAGGGTGCACACCAATACATAAATTCCCATAGGCACCAAAGATAAATACCCCAATTTAAACAAATTGGGGAACATACTCTGAACCCTCACAGGTGATCAAAACATACATCAAATGAAAGCTGAATTAATCTTCTTTACCTTTTTGGAAATTTTTTTTGGGGGGGGTTGACCTATGACTTTTGGGTGATTTGTCCCTCCAACGATGATCACCCCATCGCCATTTTGAAGAAAAAAAAACACCATTACAAGCACAAAAAAAAAAACAATAATTATTACAAGCACAACACAGTTCCGCAAGACATTGGGTTTCACCTCAACGACATCTGGCTCCCACTTCTCCAGACTGATGGGTCTCCTATACCCTAGGTCCTCAGCTACCACCTTAGACTGATGGGTCTCCTATACCCTAGCTCCTCAGCTACCACCTTAGACTGATGGGTCTCCTATACCCTAGGTCCTCCCTCTATTGACACTGCAACCCTACTGTTCCACTTCAGTGGGCACCAAGCTTGCTCTAGGATCCCGTCCACTTGGCATCCTCACAGGATGCAACTTCACACTTAATTGATTTCGCCTTTTGCTACTTAAGTATTCACTTTCTATGAGTTCAGAACCATTCGCACATGGTGTTTCCGCAAACCTTTCATTTATAAGTATCTCCACCATGTAAAACCTCAAATCTTTCTTAAAAAAAAAAAAATTAATTCCACTGCATATCAGTATAGATTCCATTCAAAAGTTTTGTTTAGAAATCCAAATTCAGGGACATGGACCCGTCACAATTCTTTATTATTACAGATAAACAGTACTAGTATACAAATCGTAAGTTGGCCGGATTAGGTCGCGCCTATTTGGGCTGCCTCTCCTATGTACTGCGATCGGGAAATCTCCACCGTAATAAAGACTTGAAGAAACTTTATTTGATTTATTTGATTCATTTATTTTATTTTAAATCTTAAGTTAAAACATAAAATAAAAGCTAAAAGTTGGACAGGCTGCCACGGATATGTTAAAGTAAAAAAAACAATTGTCATCAGACGATTATCCAAACCCCTGCCAATAAAGCAGATTTAAAATTCCATTCATAAAAATTAAAGTACTATTGAAAAGTAAATTGTACAAATCAAACGAAACCATACGAGACGAGATATGACGAGACATGACGAGACGAGACAAGACGGGGAGATGAGACAAGACTCAGCAAAAAAATCATAGAGTGAAATATTATACAAACCAGACAGATACAAAAATATAAAAACGAACTAATAAATAAATACTCTTACAACCCAAAAAACAAACAAACAAACCAAACAACCAGACTCAATAACGGGAATGAATGACAAACGGGCTAAAAAGATTATTACAAACAAAACAACACAATTCGAGAAACAAAAGCAATCCCATTCCCCAGAGAGAAAAATGCAAACCATAAAAACAAACTACCTAGTTAACATACATAGGTCTTCACTCACATTAAATACACACACTAAAGAAACAACAAGAAAATACCCGGGAACCGAATGAAATAAGATAATAATAATTTACATTGACGATAAAATAAATATGACTGCAACAATTCCTCCCTCAGTTTTGAAAGAAAAGATTCACAACTTTCCATAGTTAAAACTTTTTTTTAAATTTTAACAAGGTGACTTCGGAGAACATCAATGAGGCAATCGAACAGTTCTCGTATCTTGTAATCCATGTGGTACAATGCCTAATCAGGGAACAAATCTCCCATTCTGGCAACACGTATCCTGATCAGGAAACATTCATCGTCCAGTACAAATGTCTCCAGTTTTGGAAAACGCATCAATTGTTTCCTGATCAGGAAACATTTGTCAAACTGCACAGTGTTTCCAGAATAGGAAACACTAAAAATGTCTCCTGATCAGGAAACATTAGTCAAACTGTACAAGGTTTCCAGAATAGGAAACACTAAAAATGTTTCCTGATCAGGAAACATTTTGAAAAAGTTAAATTGTTTCCAAAGCAGGAAACACTACTCTGCCAAATTAGGAAACAATTTTCCATTTGTGGAGTGTTTGTAAGTTAAAAAAAAAAACAGTTAGTTTCCTGATTAGTAAAACGTTATACTCAGGATTTTTTCCCCTGTCTGAAAAGGTTCCAAGGAAGTGCTCCTAAATGTTTTTTTCCAGCCAAAAAAGAGTGGAAATTGGACTTAACACTAGGTTAAGAAGTGAATCATCTACCGTAGCTTTTAGAATATTCTTAATCATTTAGTCGTTTGAAAGTTCGGTTTGCATTTTGCGAAATTTAAAATTTAAAAGAAAGCAAAAACGAATTGAAAAAGTCTACACTAGCATAGAAAATGATGGTGTTTATAAACAAATTTAAAACATACACTAAAATAAGATTAACGTAAAAAAAGGACATGGAAAAAATATTTGCAAAGTTACTCGAGAATACATTAATACTGTTTAAGAATATTTATAAAAATTCAGAATGTTTCTCCTAACTCCAAATGATAAACAAAGAAATATT
>NW_022145187.1:0-3757 GCF_000002235.5 Strongylocentrotus purpuratus | reverse complement strand
TTCACTGTCCTGAAAAAAAGAGTTTACTTCTTATTCCAACGATAATGATGTACGATTTTGACCTTGCTGCAGATTTTGACCTGGCACAGCAAATGCTTTCTGTGCTTTGCAGCTTTGAACTGACCCCTGATCAATTATAGAACTGACCCTGATCAAAGATAAACAGAAAGTATAGCAGGCAGAGACCAACTCAATTTTCTTTCAAAAATTGATCTGAATAACACCTTGATTCCACAAACGATTCTCACAGACAAACAAAACAGCAACTGTTACCTATGGTACTGGCTGGGCAGTGGGACCTCCACTGGCTTGTTGAACAGGATAGCATCAGCAGCCGCCATCGTTGATTGACAAAGCCGTCACCCTCGCGTCCATGGATGGACTCGCCTCCCAAAATATTTGCGGTGGATCGACTCTCTGAAGATTATCCCGGCAGATTTACGGCAGTTTCCTCAGACAAATCACTCAGCTCAGCTTGCAGTCGATCCGCCTGTACGGTACATGCCAGTGGGCTTTGAATAGGATGAAGCGGGCAAATCCGTTGATCTCTCGTTGCTTTGGTGTAACGTCCAATGACAGCTCCGGATGGTTTGTTGACCCGCAGCCAACTGCTGCAATAAAAGCCGGGGAAAAAAAATATATATATATATGAAATTTTGACCCAGGAACTGTGATTTCAATCAATCTCACGAGCTTGTCACCCACTCTCACGAAAGGAGCGAACAGTGGTGTATGCTACACAAACCGATGGTATTGGATGTCACTGCGTAATGATATCCACCTCGGAAACCCACTTTAAAAATCAATATCACTCCTTCCCTTTGTGGTCAATTCAAACACATTAAGTTGTGCATGTATAAGGAGCTGGGTTTGTTTGTTTTTTTCAACTGAAACTCACAGATAGTACAGTACCAAATACTTACGTAAAAATATAATAAGTTTACATGTATACCTGGTGTGTATTATGCATTGGTTGTCTGCCATGGATAATTTATTTCAATAATTCTGATACTGCTGCACCGTGTGCCAGTACAGCGAGATACAAGTGCGTACAGTGAGCTGCACACTGCAAATGGCAGTTTTTCGCAAGCGTCATTAACACGAAACTGTTATTTTCCTGGGTTCAGGTTCCACTCTCACTACAATTAATTCTTATATTCACCCAATTTATTATATAATCTCAGTTGCTAATTTAACATTTTTAAACATTACAGATGTTCCTCACTTTCACCAAAATGGATGAGATTTTGTAATAGTAGTTTCATACAGCAAATTACATTTTAAGTTTTTTTTTTTTCATTTTCGACATGTAATGACTGTGAGTATCAGAAACAAGTTACATACACGTACCGGGTACAATGTATTGGATTTGAACATGTGCCACATACATGTACAGACAAGTGACACATCAATAATCAATGATAATGATGTTACTCCACGCAAAAGTACTAATGGGTATTGGCTTTTGGGTGAAACTTTTCAAATCATTTAGGGCCTACTGTAAAAAACTAAAAGACAATACTCCAAATGTAGAGCCAGGTGTCACCCAAATCAGCTTAAATCACGAAGCTTAAAGTCAACACCAGCGCCAAAGCTTAGGTTTCCAAGCACATCTCCTTCCCCACACACAAACACACACAGTCGTGTTTACTATACTCCAGAGGACAATGCTTTGTGTTTCCCTTTGATATAACACTCTCCTATAGACTAAGCACACAAACTTACTACAGAGACCGTTTCAAACAAAGGACCCAACTCCCGAGGACTGAAGGATCTGTTGTTCTCCCTTTGTGTGTCGGTCCTCGGGGGTTATGTAGAACAGTACCGTACACTCCCACACCCCACCCTCAACAAAACTATGAAGGCAAGAATGCACACAGGTTGATGTTTCTCATTACGTGCCTCCGTCTTTGAAAACAAATCAAGCTTAGCTAGCCTCATTGTAATCCCCACACACACACACACACTCCCTACAGGAAGCCTGCCAGAAGTGCTCCAGATGCAGTTTTTAATTAACGCAACTTTGGGTTGCAGGAACGTTGGGCTGTGTTTATGTGTGCCCACTTGGTCAAAACACAACAAAGCGTGAGTGTTCAGTGTTATCCATGGATGGTTGAATGTCAGGTCCATGCCTTACACAAAATTAATCAAATCTGGAAAAGGACTGCTACTCGGGCAGTTTTAACCTTTGTGTACATCATGCACTAGCCTTTAGTCAAGTCCTACGCGCCTATACCCGGACCATCCGGACACGTAACGCACCCCGGATGCTGGCACGTAAAAAGACTAGCAAAACATAAGCGTTCTCCACGAGATGGTAAAGGCCCCTCGCGCTTAGCTGCTCGTACTAGTAGTCTTTTTACGTTCAGCATCCAGGGTGCGTCACGTGTCCGGGTAAGTGCGTGGGACTTTACTAAAGGCTAATCATGCACGTGTTCAGCGGCAGCACGACAGTTTTTAAAGTGGGAGAACAAGCACAGTACCCCCCTGTGCGGCCCGGCGGCCGCTGGTCCTCATTCGTCGGTAGGTGGCGCCCTTTTTTATTTTATTTTTTTTGGTGAATGTAACACCCCCCCTCCCCCAGAAATCTGATAATCTGCTACAGGAACAATACATGCACCTAGTACATGCGCACAAACAATTGTTCACCGTCGATCGTGGACGTCCTATTGTCCCTCTTTTGTTTGTACTAACTTTTTAGGAAGACTCCCATATGTTTTGTACACGACCCCAATCGCGGATGTACGTATGCTGGGAATCGTGGATGATATTGTTCTCTTTTGTTCTCTGGTATTTTTCCTCCATGGTTTGAAAAGATGAATACGTACGTACATACATGTACCGTACCTTCCCTCAGGATTTTAAGCAAATACTTGCAGCATTCATTTGTGTGGGTGGCTTGGAGTCGGTCCAAGTGGAAAGAAGATGAATTGACACTGTCAACATGGAGCTATAAAAAGGATGTCAACAACAAAAAATGCTGGGACTTCCAACATCCCAGTCCTAAGATTACGAGCAGGTCTGCAGTTAACAAACATCATGCCGGTAAAACTGTCATGCATGGAGAATAAACACATTTGATGCATGTTTGCTTGGATTCAACTAGAGATTATTGACATCCGATGCGTATAGATTTCATGGATTGTGTGTCTTTCGGGTCTGCAGGCTCGGATTGACAGGACTACACTGTATATTACATACCCGTAGGTAAGAGGCTACATGTACATATGCACATATACAGTACGTATGGTCACGGCTACATTCTTTTCTCTCTTTTATTAAATATAATTTATCTATTTCATTTTATTATTATTTTTTCGTTTTGGAGAATGTATTGCAATCATGAAGTATACATCATGTACAAGTATCACATGTAACCCAAGCACACTACAGAACGGTATCTCTATTGGGATGTCTGTACCTGTAGTTAAAGGGAATATACAACATTTGCAAACATCAAAAAATAAAACTACCAAGTTGTTACGAAATACCTTACTACCCGTAGGATGTTGGTAAATGACAGTCTAAAGCATCCTGTAAAATTATGGCACCTGGTGTGAAGTCATTTTCAAGAAAAATGGTACTTTTGTATACATTTCCAACGGTGGTCGGCCGACCACCGTTGGAAAAAAACCTAACTATTTTTCAACTACTGCTAAAAATTTACCTTTTTATCAGTCCAAATTTTGTTTGCTATGGTTTCCATGAACGGGTGCAGGCCAGCTAGACTGGTTCCCTTACCTTACAATTTTCCGGC
>NW_022145186.1:0-3774 GCF_000002235.5 Strongylocentrotus purpuratus | reverse complement strand
CCCCCCCCCCCCAAGAAAAAATCTATTAGGGGCCCCTAGCGACCGATGGCAGTATCCGGATCCATCCCCTTAAAGTTCTCAGAAACGGCTACTCCGATTTAAATGCAGATCGTCACCCACTTAGAATATTTAATGATCATTAAATCTATACACTTGTAGGTTCATAAACAAGGTGGTTATTTAATTACATGTACTTTAATTATGCAAAAACAATGCTCATATATGTTTTATTGCAAATTGGCACAGAAGGCATACATGTAACTGACTTTTCCATATAAGGCATGACTGACTTTTTCTATAATTGTATGCGACTGCATTATATAAACTAACCTAAAACAATTGTTATATTGATGCCAAGGAAAAATATCATATTAATGGTTTTATTGTTGTGATCATTAAATATGAAATTATGCACAAAATAACGCTTTGTCCATATTCAGTGTTTTTTATGCCAATAGTTTGTTCAAGGTATCACTGAATTTTTGCATGTGAGGCTGAAAGTATTGAATTGCATGTACATTTGTATGTCATTAATCCAAAATGAACCGTCTCCAATTTAACATAATCACATAATTACATAATTATGGTAATTAATTGTGCAATTTTGCAACAAATTGAATTAAAACAGCACCAACTTTTGTTCTTAAATGTTTATGAAAGGAAAAACTATTTGGAGAAGACTGACTTATTTCATTTACCTAAAGAGGCAAACATAAATGGTAATTAATTCTCAAACTATCAACGAGTAACGCTAAGTTGACCACAGTCAACACTTTGTACCACCCAAATTTTTTTTTCAAGATATCACCGAGTTTTTCATAACATATGAAGTTCAAAGACTTAGGCCTATTTGCAGATTACCGAATTATGTCATTTACCTAAAGTAGAGTATTTGATTCCAACAATGTCCTAATTGGAAAGGTTTTATTTTGTGGTAATTAATTAATAAATAAGCAACAAATAAATCTTTGGCCATACTCAATTTTTTTTTTCTAAAAAAAATTCTTCAAGGTATCACTGAATTTGCCATTAACACAAAAAATGAACTGTCTAGAACTGGAACTTCCATAATTCCAAATACATGTATGTCATAATTATTGTAATAAAGTATGCAATTATGCAATGATGGATTGTCAAGGCATTACATGTATTGAGTTTTTCACTTAAGTGTGGAGCTGCTGCGCTCGTCTCAAGCATCAACTTGGGTCAACAGAAGGTGGAGCTGGAAGAACTATTTGTAGATGAGGAATTGTCATAAGCCTAAAAATATACTGTTGAAAACTGGAATTTGCTGTAAAATACAAACCAAAGAAATATTCTTCCTGAAAGGCATCATGGCGAATCACGTTTCTGCTGTCTACACCAGGCCAAAAAAAAGCTATGCATATTTACAAGTACATGTAGAATGAGCAAACACATAAATATGGCTGATGATGAATACATGTATGTAAACTTTTCCGTACTACGTGAAGTCCCTGTGTCTATTCATCGTCTTCAATGTCACTTTCTTCGTCATCGCTGGACAGGCATTCGATGTCTTCAGTAGTGGTGTTCTCACAATCACTGCAACGACACAAGTCTGTACACGGCAAGTCGCCTGCCACACAAGAACAAATTCATGACTTGCAATGTCCCTTCTTGCATTTACAAGAAATGTTTTGGAGGATAGTTGCATGCATATTAAGTTATCTAATTTACATGAATATAATGTGATGGCATGCCCATAGAAAATGTATTTTTTTAAGTATCCTAGTATTTCCTACAATTAAAGGCACTATATCCTACAATTAAGGGCACTATTACTGTGATCTGACTTTAGTCACACACTTAATAATTTTCCATAAAATAGGAAAATATTATCACCTTGCACATTGACTAGCTGCCATGCTCTAAATCAACAGAAAATATTCCAAACGTCTAGCCACTTTTTATGATAAAGAAGGTTCTGCATTATTTTTTTTTTTTTTTGGGGGGGGGGAGGAGGAGTAACACAACATTGGTGATAGCTTCAATGTCTTACCTTGATGTAATTCTTGTGGCATGATCTGTGATACCGGACTTCGATTGCCACCATGTCTTGATCTTGAATATCAAGAAGGATGGATTCATCATTGAGTAGTTCAGCAGCCTTTGTCCACCTGAAAAATATAGTGAAAAAAAAATCTGGTTCAAAGTGGTTTCAACAATTATGTGGAAATGTCTTTCCATTTATATGACATTATGGTGATGTCACACTTTATATACATGTACATGTAATTATGACTGTACCTTTTTCATATTCACAGTTTGTGAGTGGCTCTTTTTTCCGCGGTCCATATGGCGGCTGGATCCATTTGCTCTTCTTGCATATGATGCACTCCACTGGTAGAGCATGCCTGGTCCTTTGCTCTTTCTCTCCTGTGCGTCTTCTCTTGCGGGGATTACCACATCTCCTGCGCCATCACCTCCTTCACTAGTTGAGCTCTTCTCCATCCTCAGTTTCGCTCGCTTTATTTTTGATACATTGCAGAATCTGTTGAAATGAGAACGAGACAGATGAAATATTTGGCAATGAAATGGCTGATTGGATTTAAACAATAGAGATCCGAAAGTTTCAGTTCAAAGTACGTTTGTAATCAAATCATACTTCTTGTAGAAGTAGAATTAATTTTTTTCCCTTCGTAATCAATATCCCTTATGTCCGTGGCTCTTAAAAAGAAAAATACAGAATGTCCGAAAACCAACCTGTCTATAGTCTGGCTCTTACAGCCATGGATCCCACATGAGTATTACAAGAACCAGACAATGCTATAAAGACTAACAACAGAGGTTGACAATTACGTTACAGCTGCTGTAATGATAGCCGGTGTGAAACAAATAAGTGAAAGATTCCCAAATCTGGCCATCACTAATTTTTCCCTTCAGTGACCTATCAGCCATTAGAAAGTGAAAATCTGTCCTAAAAACTTAGCAGGGAAAATATTGAATTATTTACTGAGAACACAATTACAATTTTAAGACAAGTTTCAATGTTCTGACTGTAAAGGGTGACAAGTGATGGCCAAATATGGTTATCTTTCCCCCAAAATACTCAATCATTGTCAGAACTCGGATTGTCATGTTTGTCCAATCCTATTTTATTTTCAATGTACTAATAGCAAACACAACCTATTTATTTGCTTTAAAAAATGACTTCAGTTACGTATTAAAATAGTATAAATAGCCCCCCCCCCCCCACTGCACTACAATGATAACAATTAACATTCGACACGTTTGGAATTGGAAACTTACATCTGCCAATGCCGGTGGTAGCCATACTCGGCCTTTGGTCGTTCGTTTTTCGCTATATCTTTGCTTTTTTGGGCAACTCCTCTCTCCTTTCCATCCAATTCTTGTCACTGCTGACAACAAGTTACAAACTTCTTCCAGCTCGTCTCTGAAAATGGTGAAATTTCACCGCTTTCTTCGCCAACGCACGTCCTGAAGACGGGCGCCGCCATGTTCCTCCTGACGTCCTCGTCCCGGGAAAATTAACGCGATTTTCTAAATCACCTACGAAGCGCCGATTCGAGGTTGCAGCATACCGCCCTCAATCGGCGTTCAAAAAAACATCGCCGACGCGACGGGAAAGTGGCAATTTTCTACCTTGATTTTCACATTAGTGTGCCGGGTTTTCTGCCGGCAACATCAAAAATATTAATCAGTGTCACAAAAGGAGTCCATTAGGAAAGAAAAAAAGTTGCCACCAAAAACTCCGAACGATTCTGCACGCTACGATTTCTGGCCCACGGTCTA
>NW_022145185.1:0-3818 GCF_000002235.5 Strongylocentrotus purpuratus | reverse complement strand
TTTTTACAATACGACCCAATGTATGGTGTTTAGACTACCCAATTCCTTCCTCATATCCAAAACACGAAATTAGATTTAAAAGCAGCATGTACTTAACACAGGACAAACGCCTGTGATATTCGGCTGATCTGTGTAATATTTGATGTGTCACCTGCTTTTTTTTGCCAGGCTGCGGTTACCCTGCGTGAATGCGACGTGAACTGCCACTTCTTTTGTTGATACTCAAAATCAATCATTCCTTTGGTCCAACCGCCCGTGACTTCCAAGCCTGTACCATTACCGAATATTTATAGGGGTTTTTACTCACATGGGTCCAGTACCATAGTCGTTTAATTTAGGCACATCTTTTGTGTACATTTTCATTGTAAACAGAATTGTAGATTCTACACTCAAATATGAATTATGAACCCCGGAGTAATAATTGATGAAATTAAAAATAGGCACATTTCCAAACTTACCAAGGAAAAGGTCCCATCATGACAAATGTTATCCGATACCTAATAAAAAGTGAAACCAGTCCATACTCTAGGGGAGTTAGTATGAACACATGGCCTTGGCTCGTCCCACAAAAAAAAAAAAAAAAACAGGGCTAGGCAAAGCGTGGGCTGATATAAAAGACGGTACTGGCATTCTTTTCTCTCTCTCTCTCTTTGAAAAACAATGTCTCAGCACTGCACATTGTGTGCAGCTCCATTGTCAAATCTAAAAATGGCAGCCAGGCGAAACGAGTAAACTAAGGGGGCTGATGAAAACGAAACATGACGAGACATGACGAATAGCTGCAGTTGGATACCCTTTGTAAAAGATATATACAGTGCAATGCATTCGTTTGATGAAGCCATACCTGCATTTGAATATTACATAGCCTTTGCATCCTGCACGTGTAATCATCAGCTCAGTAACGCCAACAATTAACGTAAGTTTTCGTCAATGTAATACATTTCAACAATCCTCAAAACACCTTGGTATACACTTAACAATTATGTCATTTCATATTCTTGCAAAACAGTTATTTGGTATCGAATTCAAGCAACAGGCTAGCTGTCTTTCATAATTATTCATTAACACGACCGGTATATTGCAGTTTGACCTTTTAGTTTAAGTACATCTGTGTAAAGTTACACAGTCACCAGGGGCGGTTCTAGTTTTTTGGAAACAGGACGTGGGGGTGTTGATATGGAATGTACATCTGTTAGGGGGTCATGGGGCGTGCGCACCCTGACCATTTTGAAATCTATGATGATGCATCATGTATTCTACTGCAATTTAAGGAAAAAAACTATAAAGTATAGCTTTCCATTTGTTAATTTTAGCCCAATTTCACGAGTTCATTTCATTAATCGAAAGGCTGTGTATGTCTGTGAGTGCGTGCTTATGGCATAAATCGAGTACATCACAAACAAGTTTTAAAGCTTAAAAAACTGTGTTTGTGTTCAAAATTATATTACTGGAAAACAACATGAACGCTTGAATGATTGTTTTACTCAATGAAAGCTTATTAATTGGGCGTCCATATCCTAGATCAGGAAAGTGCTACATGCAGAACTTCTTTAAAAAAAAAAGGGGGGGGGGGGTGTACTACAACGCAGCGACGCAAGGGACAAGTTTGCTGAAAGTACATGCCACAGGTATTCTTCCATGAAATAGTTGAAAAACCACGGACCTGTAAAAAACCGAAAATTTCCATTGATTTATTTCCATTCAGCAGGTCCAGTTGGATGGCCCCATCAATCATGATTTAATTCTGGACGTAGATGTAGCAAAATACCCTGTGAAATTATTTCGCCGGAAATTGTGTCGTTTCAGAGTAGCCTACACAATCATTGAAGATGATTTTCGTAAGGATGCCTGCTAGCAATGTTTCATTTTTTATATCGCCGTTGTTAGTCTGACCGTCGCATTTGTTCATTGTTGATTCAAGTCTTAATTGGGCGCAAGTCTACCCCGCGACTGTAAGCGAGTCAATTGTTGTAACTATAATTGAGCCGTGGACAAAACCCATAGCTGTTTCGACAATAATTTTAGTGCCATCTGGTATGTAAAAGTTTGATGGAAGTCGGGTGTACAGTTGTAAGGTTCCGTAAATATTTGGGTGTCTAGAATTAAATATGGTTTCATACCACACGATATCATTATTTAAAGGGTTAGACACTTTTCATGTGATGTGAATTGACATGTGATGACAATATCATGACGTACATCAGTTGTCATTAGTATTACATGTCCCTGAGTATGAACACAATTTCAACCAAACTGGGCTGTTGGCTTAGAAATAAAAGGTTGACATAATGCAGCACATTAAATATGTGACGTCACATGACATTTGATGACGTCATCACGACGTCACCCAACTTGTAATATATAACAGATTACCAAATTAGAGCTAAGTTGAATCTATATTTCTGCAGATACAGGTTTTTAACGTCTCTCTGTAATGTGACGTAACATATGACGTGTGACGTTGTCATGATAATTCAAATATCGTCTATAACTGATAAACTTTACAAATTGTATGCACAAAGATACAATTATATAAATTCACAGAGAGCAATTACCCTATGCGCCTTGAAGTTGGATTATAAGAGATTGCAGGGGCGGATCAATGATTTTTTGAGGTGGGGGCCGATTGGAGAGGACAGGCAGAATATAGGCTAGTACTATAATTGTTTTAATTTCCTTTGGTGTCAGAGCAGGCCAGTGGGGGGGTTCGACCCTCTACACCCCCTCTGAACATTACCAACACGTTGTCGTAAAAGTTGGTACCTGATCTGGTCTGAAACGTTTCTTTCAAACGGGGCTTGCGGTCGCTGCCGAAGTTAATTGAATGTGATGGGGAGTAATAAATAACCGTCTGATTTTTTTCTACATAAACCCTCGGTGGAAGGAGTTTTGCATAGAAATTTTCAGATACCAACTTTTACGACAAGGCGTTAGTAATGAAAGAAAAGGAATTTTTTCTTTATAATTCGTGTCGTCCAAAATTTGGTATAAAAGTCTCAAGACATTTTGTAATTTTCTCGGTGACTTGGTTTCACAGACCTTTAAATGCTTAAAAGTTCCACGGATGTATTTTTCTCATAGGTAAACAATTTGTGCAACTTTCTCCTTTTCTTAAACGCATGAAAATGTTTTACATCTTTTTGCGGTTAGTTTTATTGAAAAGTGCACTCTTTAAGCATTTTCAATTTTCCATGTTTTTTAAGACAATTTTGGGCGCCGTTGCTGTGATATCATTTCAGGAAGGCATTGTTCAGTTTAAGGGTTTTCTGTTCAAATTGTGAACCAAAAAAATTTTGCTTATTGAAAATATTTGTAGGAAAGGGTTACTAACTTATTTGCCTACTGCCATACGTACTGACACTACGACGAGAATCACCCCCCCCCAAAAAAAAAGAACATTGAGAACAGCAAAAATATACAAAATTCTACAGTATTTTGGTGTGTGCTGAAATAGCTGTTATCTTGGGGTTTCTGCCCGGAATGGCATCACAGTTTTGCACATTAATATTAACATTCGCATTAGCATAAAAACCAAAAGTCACCAAAAATACCGTTGAAAATGGCACAAAAACGAAAATTGAACATAAGGTTAAATGGGACACAAAGGTGTGTGTTTCAAGGATTGCATTTAAAACAAAACATTGCATGGGCTCACAGGTGCAAAGCAGCTTGCCATCCAGGGTGATTATAATAAGATCTCATCCAAATTTTAAATTTCACTAACTATGAAAACAAAACATCTCTTCAGTGTCACAAGTATCCATGATTGATGGCGAATGGTGCACAGGGTTAATGACTATCCTCGCTCTCAAATATTA
>NW_022145184.1:0-3822 GCF_000002235.5 Strongylocentrotus purpuratus | reverse complement strand
GCAGCAGCCTAAAGCAGCTATTTATTTGACAAAAACTTCTTGGTATAACCAAACGATGGACCATCACTATGACCCCTTTTGTTAGTGGGCTCACCTGACCCAAACCGATTGGACCTTTACCTCGTTCATCTTTTACTGGGAATATCTGACCCAAACCAATTGGACCTTCATATTGGGCATCTTTTAGCGGGCACACCTGACCCAACCACGGACCCTACTTTTGGTCCTAATTTTGATCATCATGTATACATACTTCAATTTTCAAATAATATTTCAACTCTGGAATTGTTTCTTTCGAAGTTAAACATATTTTTTTAATTCCATGTGATATTAACACAGATGTACTGTTGAATCGTCTTCAATTGTATCTTAAAACAACAGACCATACTAGCCGCAGAGGCCATACTAGCTGCAGAGCCAACAGCACTCGTAAATCTCGTCGTAGGGAACTATGTCGAAAACCAACTCAATTAAGTGATTTTTTAAAGGTTTTTGTATGCATCTGAAAGCATTTCCCATGTCTGGAAAGGCATTTGAAACGTCGCATTTTCATGGCTATTCCACGGCAGTCTCAAGACCAGTGTAAACAGTCTGGGCTTGATGGTTATGCAACATTTAATGTCTACAGCACAAGTGAGATAAATGAGATAACATATTTCATAATATGAGGTATTTGCAAGCTAGAATTTATTTGTTAAAAATTACTGAATTAGGGGTGTTATTACTTTTATGAAATCATATTTTTTTGGAAAACACGACAGATATGTTTAGCCTCACTCTGATATGCTGGTTTCGTTCTACCTTTTACGCAGTGTCTTAAATTTTCTCTTAAATCAGCAGACCATGTTAGCTGCAGAGCCAGCAGCACTGGTAAATCTCGTCGTAGGGAATTTTGTCAAAAATCAACTCAATTAAGGGGCCATTCAGAATGTTCAATGTTTTAAAATTCGGCTTTAAAAAAAAAAATTTTGACCCAACCACCCACCCCTAATTTGGATTAATAAAAAACTGATTTGTTACGCAGTATTAAAAAACAAAACATGCACTTGCATGTACATCATTTCATCCCACTGGCGGCCTGTGCGGGTTGCGTGTCCTTTCGGAAAAAAATCCATTGCTGCTTGGCGGAGGCAAAAGCTGTCGCTTTGCAACTTTTCGACAACAAACATGGACGCACAAACAAACAAAGATCGGTAGGTATCTCGCATGTTGTGCCGTTACATGTTGATGTTGTGACATCCATGCTGGCAGCCATGTTGTTTACAGTCGAGTCGTGGAAATGCGCACTCGTACGTTCACGCATGCTGATGCATGCAGTATAGCGAGCGTAGGCTGCGGTCCTCGTAGTCTTGGAGTCCAGTGGTTGAATTATCCAGTTTTTATAGCGATTGGTAATCGACGCCCGCGGCGTGTTTTTAGAGCCGATCTGGTACACCTGGTACCCTGCTACATTTGCACGGCCTAACTGCTACAAACGCCTAGCGTCCAAGTCTACTGAAAAAAAAACCCACCTCCTTCTCATGCCACAGTACAAGTACACGTACATACACGTTCATGACCTACATGTACAGTAATACAGGGGACGAAGTTGGAAAAAGAAACACCGTCATTGCAATATTGGAACGCTTGCGCGTATAGGCAAAATATCTTTTCTTTATTTTCCATGAAAAGTGAATTTCGATTTTCAATTATTTAGCTTGACCCATCCACCCACAATTTGGAAAAGTAGTCGAAATTTTTAAAACATTGAAAATTCTGAATGGCCCCTAAGTGATTTTCTAAAAGAAAAATATGATCGATGTAAAAAATATAAGTTTACCATGTGCAGGGATAAGTTTTGTATGCATCTGAAAGCATTTCCATGTCTGGAAAGCCACTTGAAACGTTGCATGTTACTTGCTATACTTCAGGACAGTCTCAAGATCATTGTAAACAGTTTGGGATTCATGCTGATGCAACATTTGATGTCTACAGCATAAGAGTGATGAATGAGAAAAAAATGTTTCATAATAAAATTATCTACAGGCTTGAAAATATTTTTTTTAAAAGTAATGAATAAGGGATGTTATTAATTTGACTTAAATCATTTTTTGACAACACAATAAGATGGTTTGCCTCACTTTGATATGCTAGTTTCGTAATACATTTTAAAGAGTCTTTAAATTTTTTCTTAAATCAGCTGACCATGTTAGGCTGCAGAGCAATCAGCCCTCGTAAATCTCGTCTTGGGAGCTATGTAGATTAGACTTTCAATCTCTGAATGCTATGGGCACATTTGTTTCAGGTTAGACACAACCTCGTCCCCAGTGCTTACTTTATTTTCAACCGCGTTTCTTATAGTAAACCCTGGATAGGAAACTTTCTTCCTGTATCCTGATTCGATACCGCAATTGGCTAATAATGAGATGATAATCATGTACTTGGTGCTATTATTCACAACTTGCAGTACGTGTTTTCGCGATCATTCGTCCACGCCTTCTCGAAAATACTAATTTCCTTTCCAATTTGCTTATACTAATATCAAATATGACACTGCATGTTGTCTCGATAAGATCGTAACAGTTTGATTTAAAAAAAAATCGTGTTTTCGTAACTCACGCCGTGCTCGCGCTGCTACGAATTGACTCTTTTTTTTTTATCCCGGACACCGCATACAAAAACAAACGCTAATGTTAACGCATATCCAGGCACCAGACTGTTCCTCATTTGCATACGTGTTCAAAAATCTTGCACATGCGAATGATCCAATACCAGTGCGGTAGAGCCGGTAGTGGTGGGCGCGTACTGCTCGACACCCTGGGGACGAGTTGGTTAGACATGATCTCTAGGGCTTTCTCCCTTGGGTAACAATTGGTGAAGCGAACGCCATTATTTCAGGCATGTATCCTATACTGCTATAATAACGATTGCCATAATAACTTTTGCACTTTCGTAAATCTGATCGCCTTCAAACTTAGTATACACATGCTGCAATACCCGGTCCACGTTGATCGCAATGACTTCATTGTGTCAAATGACGTCACATTAAAGGCGCATTTTATCATTCGAAGTACAAGTCTGATTGGGTGAAACTTGGTAGCGTGTGTACATAAACAGGGACGTGGTATGGATGAAAATTGAGGTGACGTCATGATGACGTCATTGCGAGTCATGTGAAGTCACATTAAAGGTGCATTTTCAAATACTACCGGTATATCTACTAAAACCGTAAGCGCGTTCGAGCGTGGAACTCGTGTTAACACGAGTTTTACTCGCGCCGCCGAACGGCAGGAGTACGAACCCGCGGGTCAGCAAGAGTATACTCTCCGTCATACTGGGAGTATACTCCTGCACCGAGAGTAATGCGCACGCAACATTTTCCTGCACTTGGAAGTAGCAAGAGTAACACGTGCGAACGTACCCCGAGTGTCAATTTGGTTGTTACTCGGTAGATACCTAGACCAAATGTGCAATAGATGAACATTGATGTGACATCATGATAAAGTCATCACATGTCATGTAATTGAACTTACATTGGCATTTTTCCTATAAAGGCCTATATCTATAAAATTATGTGTCCGATGTGTTGTAACTTTGTTTATGTAAACCGGGATGTGTTTATATCGATGAATTTGAATTGAGGTTGTCATACCGTCGTCACATGTCGCAGTCATTTCAAACAGCCGAAACATACTGTGTTTGTCCGCAAACACACTTGTAGTTAAGGCCAAAAAAAAAAAAGGTCTCTGGTCAGCCCTCGCGTCGATTTTAATCATGCGCGTCAATCTTTTTTTTTTCCCAAAATGTTCCGCGGTAGCTCCAACAGCGACCTCTATTGCCGCA
>NW_022145183.1:0-35970 GCF_000002235.5 Strongylocentrotus purpuratus | reverse complement strand
TAAGGGGGGTGGTTCAGCATTTTGGAGGAAATATATTATTTTTTTAATAGGCTAGTTTCCCCACAATGAATGTCCATACATGCCATTAGATGGATCCTGACCCCCATATCCCTTTGAAAGGGGCGTAGGGGCAAATATTGTGATAATTTGAATAAACACCAATTTCAGGCCGAAATGGTAAGGGCCGGGGTGGTTCAGCATTTTGGAGGAAAATATTATATTTTTTTAATAGGCTAGTTTCCCCACAATGAATGTACATACATGCCATTAGATGGATCCTGACCCCCATATCCCTTTGAAAGGGGCGTAGGGGCAAATATTGTAAAAATTTGAATTATCACAACTTTCGGCCGAAATTGTAAGGGCCGGGGTGGTTCAGCATTTTGGAGGAAAATATTATTTTTTTAATAGGCTAGTTTCCCCACAATGAATGTACATACATGCCATTAGATGGATCCTGACCCCCATATCCCTTTGAAAGGGGCGTAGGGGCAAATATTGTAAAAATTTGAATATCACAACTTTCGGCCGAAATTGGTAAGGGCCGGGGTGGTTCAGCATTTTGGAGGAAAATATATTTTTTTTTTAATAGGCTAGTTTCCCCACAATGAATGTACATACATGCCATTAGATGGATCCTGACCCCCATATCCCTTTGAAAGGGGCGTAGGGGCAAATATTGTAAAAATTTGAATTATCACAACTTTCGGGCCGAAATGGTAAGGGCCGGGGTGGTTCAGCATTTGGAGGAAAATATTATTTTTTTTAATAGGCTAGTTTCCCCACAATGAATGTACATACATGCCATTAGATGGATCCTGACCCCCATATCCCTTTGAAAGGGGCGTAGGGGCAAATATTGTAAAAATTGAATTATCACAACTTTCGGGCCGAAATTAGAAGGCCGGGGTGGTTCAGCATTTTGGAGGAAAATATATATTTTTTTTAATAGGCTAGTTTCCCCACAATGAATGTCCATACATGCCATTAGATGGATCCTGACCCCCATATCCCTTTGAAAGGGGCGTAGGGGCAAATATTGTGATAATTTGAATAAACACCAATTTCAGGCCGAAATGGTAAGGGCCGGGGTGGTTCAGCATTTTGGAGGAAAATATTATATTTTTTGAATAGGCTAGTTTCCCCACAATGAATGTACATACATGCCATTAGATGGATCCTGACCCCCATATCCCTTTGAAAGGGGCGTAGGGGCAAATATTGTAAAAATTTGAATTATCACAACTTTCGGGCCGAAATTGTAAGGGCCGGGGTGGTTCAGCATTTTGGAGGAAAATATTATTTTTTTTAATAGGCTAGTTTCCCCACAATGAATGTACATACATGCCATTAGATGGATCCTGACCCCCATATCCCTTTGAAAGGGGCGTAGGGGCAAATATTGTGATAATTTGAATAAACACCATTTCAGGCCGAAATGGTAAGGGCCGGGGTGGTTCAGCATTTTGGAGGAAAATATTATATTTTTTTAATAGGCTAGTTTCCCCACAATGAATGTACATACATGCCATTAGATGGATCCTGACCCCCATATCCCTTTGAAAGGGGCGTAGGGCAAATATTGTAAAAATTTGAATTATCACAATTTCGGGCCGAAATTAGAAGGGCCGGGGTGGTTCAGCATTTTGGAGGAAAATATTTATTTTTTTTAATAGGCTAGTTTCCCCACAATGAATGTACATACATGCCATTAGATGGATCCTGACCCCCATATCCCTTTGAAAGGGGCGTAGGGGCAAATATTGTAAAAATTTGAATTATCACAACTTTCGGCCGAAATGGTAAGGGCCGGGGTGGTTCAGCATTTTGGAGGAAAATATTATATTTTTTGAATAGGCTAGTTTCCCCACAATGAATGTACATACATGCCATTAGATGGATCCTGACCCCCATATCCCTTTGAAAGGGGCGTAGGGGCAAATATTGTAAAAATTTGAATTATCACAACTTTCGGGCCGAAATTGTAAGGGCCGGGGTGGTTCAGCATTTTGGAGGAAAATATATTTTTTTTTAATAGGCTAGTTTCCCCACAATGAATGTACATACATGCCATTAGATGGATCCTGACCCCCATATCCCTTTGAAAGGGGCGTAGGGGCAAATATTGTGATAATTTGAATTAACACAATTTCAGGCCGAAATGGTAAGGGCCGGGGTGGTTCAGCATTTTGGAGGAAAATATATATTTTTTTAATAGGCTAGTTTCCCCACAATGAATGTACATACATGCCATTAGATGGATCCTGACCCCCATATCCCTTTGAAAGGGGCGTAGGGGCAAATATTGTAAAAATTTGAATTATCACAACTTTCGGGCCGAAATTGTAAGGGCCGGGGTGGTTCAGCATTTTGGAGGAAAATTATATTTTTTGAATAGGCTAGTTTCCCCACAATGAATGTACATACATGCCATTAGATGGATCCTGACCCCCATATCCCTTTGAAAGGGGCGTAGGGGCAAATATTGTGAAAATTTGAATAAACACAATTTCAGGCCGAAATGGTAAGGGCCGGGGTGGTTCAGCATTTTGGAGGAAAATATTATATTTTTTGAATAGGCTAGTTTCCCACAATGAATGTACATACATGCCATTAGATGGATCCTGACCCCCATATCCCTTTGAAAGGGGCGTAGGGGCAAATATTGTAAAATTTGAATAAACACAATTTCAGGCCGAAATGGTAAGGGCCGGGGTGGTTCAGCATTTTGGAGGAAAATATTATATTTTTTGAATAGGCTAGTTTCCCCACAATGAATGTACATACATGCCATTAGATGGATCCTGACCCCCATATCCCTTTGAAAGGGGCGTAGGGGCAAATATTGTGATAATTTGAATAAACACCAATTTCAGGCCGAAATGGTAAGGGCCGGGGTGGTTCAGCATTTTGGAGGAAAAAATATTATTTTTTTGAATAGGCTAGTTTCCCCACAATGAATGTACATGCCATTAGATGGATCCTGACCCCCATATCCCTTTGAAAGGGGCGTAGGGGCAAATATTGTAAAATTTGAATTATCACAACTTTCGGGCCGAAATTGTAAGGGCCGGGGTGGTTCAGCATTTTGGAGGAAAATATTATATTTTTTGAATAGGCTAGTTTCCCCACAATGAATGTACATACATGCCATTAGATGGATCCTGACCCCCATATCCCTTTGAAAGGGGCGTAGGGGCAAATATTGTAAAAATTTGAATTAATCACAAATTTCGGGCCGAAATTGGAAGGGCCGGGGTGGTTCAGCATTTTGGAGGAAATATATATTTTTTTTAATAGGCTAGTTTCCCCACAATGAATGTACATACATGCCATTAGATGATCCTGACCCCCATATCCCTTTGAAAGGGGCGTAGGGGCAAATATTGTAAAAATTTGAATTATCACAACTTTCGGGCCGAAATGGTAAGGGCCGGGGTGGTTCAGCATTTTGGAGGAAAATATTATTTTTTTTAATAGGCTAGTTTCCCCACAATGAATGTACATACATGCCATTAGATGGATCCTGACCCCCATATCCCTTTGAAAGGGGCGTAGGGGCAAATATTGTAAAATTTGAATTTCACACAACTTTCGGGCCGAAATGGAAGGCCGGGGTGGTTCAGCATTTTGGAGGAAAATATATATTTTTTTAATAGGCTAGTTTCCCCACAATGAATGTACATACATGCCATTAGATGGATCCTGACCCCCATATCCCTTTGAAAGGGGCGTAGGGGCAAATATTGTGATAATTTGAATAAACACCAATTTCAGGCCGAAATGGTAAGGGCCGGGGTGGTTCAGCATTTTGGAGGAAAATATTATATTTTTTTGAATAGGCTAGTTTCCCCACAATGAATGTACATACATGCCATTAGATGGATCCTGACCCCCATATCCCTTTGAAAGGGGCGTAGGGGCAAATATTGTAAAATTTGAATTATCACAACTTTCGGGCCGAAATTGTAAGGGCCGGGGTGGTTCAGCATTTTGGAGGAAAATATTATATTTTTTGAATAGGCTAGTTTCCCACAATGAATGTACATACATGCCATTAGATGGATCCTGACCCCCATATCCCTTTGAAAGGGGCGTAGGGGCAAATATTGTGAAAATTTGAATTATCACAATTTCAGGCCGAAATGGTAAGGGCCGGGGTGGTTCAGCATTTTGGAGGAAAATATATATTTTTTTGAATAGGCTAGTTTCCCCACAATGAATGTACATACATGCCATTAGATGGATCCTGACCCCCATATCCCTTTGAAAGGGGCGTAGGGGCAAATATTGTAAAAATTTGAATTATCACAACTTTCGGGCCGAAATGTAAGGCCGGGGTGGTTCAGCATTTTGGAGGAAAATATATATTTTTTTAATAGGCTAGTTTCCCCACAATGAATGTACATACATGCCATTAGATGGATCTGACCCCCATATCCCTTTGAAAGGGGCGTAGGGGCAAATATTGTAAAAATTTGAATTATCACAACTTTCGGGCCGAAATGGTAAGGGCCGGGGTGGTTCAGCATTTTGGAGGAAAATATATATTTTTTTAATAGGCTAGTTTCCCCACAATGAATGTACATACATGCCATTAGATGGATCCTGACCCCCATATCCCTTTGAAAGGGGCGTAGGGGCAAATATTGTGATAATTTGAATTAAACACCAATTTCAGGCCGAAATGGTAAGGGCCGGGGTGGTTCAGCATTTTGGAGGAAAATATTATATTTTTTGAATAGGCTAGTTTCCCCACAATGAATGTACATACATGCCATTAGATGGATCCTGACCCCCATATCCCTTTGAAAGGGGCGTAGGGGCAAATATTGTAAAAATTTGAATTATCACAACTTTCGGGCCGAAATTGTAAGGGCCGGGGTGGTTCAGCATTTTGGAGGAAAATATTATTTTTTTGAATAGGCTAGTTTCCCCACAATGAATGTACATACATGCCATTAGATGGATCCTGACCCCCATATCCCTTTGAAAGGGGCGTAGGGGCAAATATTGTGATAATTTGAATAACACCAATTTCAGGCCGAAATGGTAAGGGCCGGGGTGGTTCAGCATTTTGGAGGAAAATATTATATTTTTTGAATAGGCTAGTTTCCCCACAATGAATGTACATACATGCCATTAGATGGATCCTGACCCCCATATCCCTTTGAAAGGGGCGTAGGGGCAAATATTGTAAAAATTTGAATTATCACAACTTTCGGGCCGAAATTAGTAAGGCCGGGGTGGTTCAGCATTTTGGAGGAAAATATATATTTTTTTTTAATAGGCTAGTTTCCCCACAATGAATGTACATACATGCCATTAGATGGATCCTGACCCCCATATCCCTTTGAAAGGGGCGTAGGGGCAAATATTGTGATAATTTGAAATAACACCAATTTCAGGCCGAAATGGTAAGGGCCGGGGTGGTTCAGCATTTTGGAGGAAAATATTATATTTTTTGATAGGCTAGTTTCCCCACAATGAATGTACATACATGCCATTAGATGGATCCTGACCCCCATATCCCTTTGAAAGGGGCGTAGGGGCAAATATTGTAAAAATTTGAATTATCACAACTTTCGGGCCGAAATTGTAAGGGCCGGGGTGGTTCAGCATTTTGGAGGAAAATATTATATTTTTTGAATAGGCTAGTTTCCCCACAATGAATGTACATACATGCCATTAGATGGATCCTGACCCCCATATCCCTTTGAAAGGGGCGTAGGGGCAAATATTGTGAAAATTTGAATTAACACCAATTTCAGGCCGAAATGGTAAGGGCCGGGGTGGTTCAGCATTTTGGAGGAAAATATTATTTTTTGAATAGGCTAGTTTCCCCACAATGAATGTACATACATGCCATTAGATGGATCCTGACCCCCATATCCCTTTGAAAGGGGCGTAGGGGCAAATATTGTAAAAATTTGAATTATCACAACTTTCGGCCGAAATTAAGGGCCGGGGTGGTTCAGCATTTTGGAGGAAAATATATTTTTTTTTAATAGGCTAGTTTCCCCACAATGAATGTACATACATGCCATTAGATGGATCCTGACCCCCATATCCCTTTGAAAGGGGCGTAGGGGCAAATATTGTAAAAATTTGAATTATCACAACTTTCGGGCCGAAATGGTAAGGGCCGGGGTGGTTCAGCATTTTGGAGGAAAATATTATTTTTTTGAATAGGCTAGTTTCCCCACAATGAATGTACATACATGCCATTAGATGGATCCTGACCCCCATATCCCTTTGAAAGGGGCGTAGGGGCAAATATTGTAAAAATTTGAATTATCACAACTTTTGGGCCGAAATTAGAAGGTCCGGGGTGGTTCAGCATTTTGGAGGAAAATATATTTTTTTTTAATAGGCTAGTTTCCCCACAATGAATGTCCATACATGCCATTAGATGGATCCTGACCCCCATATCCCTTTGAAAGGGGCGTAGGGGCAAATATTGTGATAATTTGAATAAACACCAATTTCAGGCCGAAATGGTAAGGGCCGGGGTGGTTCAGCATTTTGGAGGAAAATATTATATTTTTTGAATAGGCTAGTTTCCCCACAATGAATGTACATACATGCCATTAGATGGATCCTGACCCCCATATCCCTTTGAAAGGGGCGTAGGGGCAAATATTGTAAAAATTTGAATTATCACAACTTTCGGGCCGAAATTAGAAGGTCCGGGGTGGTTCAGCATTTTGGAGGAAAATATATATTTTTTTTAATAGGTTAGTTTCCCCACAATGAATGTCCATACATGCCATTAGATGGATCCTGACCCCCATATCCCTTTGAAAGGGGCGTAGGGGCAAATATTGTAAAAATTTGAATTATCACAACTTTCGGGCCGAAATGGTAAGGGCCGGGGTGGTTCAGCATTTTGGAGGAAAATATTATATTTTTTGAATAGGCTAGTTTCCCCACAATGAATGTACATACATGCCATTAGATGGATCCTGACCCCCATATCCCTTTGAAAGGGGCGTAGGGGCAAATATTGTAAAATTTGAATTATCACAACTTTCGGCCGAAATTGTAAGGGCCGGGGTGGTTCAGCATTTTGGAGGAAAAATATTTTTTTTTTAATAGGCTAGTTTCCCCACAATGAATGTACATACATGCCATTAGATGGATCCTGACCCCCATATCCCTTTGAAAGGGGCGTAGGGGCAAATATTGTAAAAATTTGAATTATCACAACTTTCGGGCCGAAATGGTAAGGGCCGGGGTGGTTCAGCATTTTGGAGGAAAATATTATTTTTTTGAATAGGTTAGTTTCCCCACAATGAATGTCCATACATGCCATTAGATGGATCCTGACCCCCATATCCCTTTGAAAGGGGCGTAGGGGCAAATATTGTAAAAATTTGAATTATCACAACTTTCGGGCCGAAATTGGAAGGGCCGGGGTGGTTCAGCATTTTGGAGGAAAATATATATTTTTTTTAATAGGCTAGTTTCCCCACAATGAATGTCCATACATGCCATTAGATGGATCCTGACCCCCATATCCCTTTGAAAGGGGCGTAGGGGCAAATATTGTGAAAATTTGAATTAACACAATTTCAGGCCGAAATGGTAAGGGCCGGGGTGGTTCAGCATTTTGGAGGAAAATATTATATTTTTTGAATAGGCTAGTTTCCCCACAATGAATGTACATACATGCCATTAGATGGATCCTGACCCCCATATCCCTTTGAAAGGGGCGTAGGGGCAAATATTGTAAAAATTTGAATTATCACAACTTTCGGGCCGAAATTGTAAGGGCCGGGGTGGTTCAGCATTTTGGAGGAAAATATTATATTTTTTGAATAGGCTAGTTTCCCCACAATGAATGTACATACATGCCATTAGATGGATCCTGACCCCCATATCCCTTTGAAAGGGGCGTAGGGGCAAATATTGTGATAATTTGAATAAACACCAATTTCAGGCCGAAATGGTAAGGGCCGGGGTGGTTCAGCATTTTGGAGGAAAATATTATATTTTTTGAATAGGCTAGTTTCCCCACAATGAATGTACATACATGCCATTAGATGGATCCTGACCCCCATATCCCTTTGAAAGGGGCGTAGGGGCAAATATTGTAAAAATTTGAATTATCACAACTTTCGGGCCGAAATCAAAAGGTCCGGGGTGGTTCAGCATTTTGGAGGAAAATATATATTTTTTTTAATAGGTTAGTTTCCCCACAATGAATGTCCATACATGCCATTAGATGGATCCTGACCCCCATATCCCTTTGAAAGGGGCGTAGGGGCAAATATTGTGAAAATTTGAATTATCACAACTTTCGGGCCGAAATGGTAAGGGCCGGGGTGGTTCAGCATTTTGGAGGAAAATATTATATTTTTTGAATAGGCTAGTTTCCCCACAATGAATGTACATACATGCCATTAGATGGATCCTGACCCCCATATCCCTTTGAAAGGGGCGTAGGGGCAAATATTGTAAAAATTTGAATTATCACAACTTTCGGGCCGAAATTAGTAAGGGCCGGGGTGGTTCAGCATTTTGGAGGAAAATATATATTTTTTTAATAGGCTAGTTTCCCCACAATGAATGTACATACATGCCATTAGATGGATCCTGACCCCCATATCCCTTTGAAAGGGGCGTAGGGGCAAATATTGTAAAATTTGAATTATCACAACTTTCGGCCGAAATGGTAAGGGCCGGGGTGGTTCAGCATTTTGGAGGAAAATATTTTTTTTTTTAATAGGCTAGTTTCCCCACAATGAATGTACATACATGCCATTAGATGGATCCTGACCCCCATATCCCTTTGAAAGGGGCGTAGGGGCAAATATTGTAAAAATTTGAATTATCACAACTTTCGGGCCGAAATGGTAAGGGCCGGGGTGGTTCAGCATTTTGGAGGAAAATATTATTTTTTTTAATAGGTTAGTTTCCCCACAATGAATGTACATACATGCCATTAGATGGATCCTGACCCCCATATCCCTTTGAAAGGGGCGTAGGGGCAAATATTGTAAAAATTTGAATTATCACAACTTTCGGGCCGAAATTAGAAGGGCCGGGGTGGTTCAGCATTTTGGAGGAAAATATATATTTTTTAATAGGCTAGTTTCCCCACAATGAATGTCCATACATGCCATTAGATGGATCCTGACCCCCATATCCCTTTGAAAGGGGCGTAGGGGCAAATATTGTGATAATTTGAATAAACACCAATTTCAGGCCGAAATGGTAAGGGCCGGGGTGGTTCAGCATTTTGGAGGAAAATATTATATTTTTGAATAGGCTAGTTTCCCCACAATGAATGTACATACATGCCATTAGATGGATCCTGACCCCCATATCCCTTTGAAAGGGGCGTAGGGGCAAATATTGTAAAAATTTGAATTATCACAACTTTCGGGCCGAAATAGTAAGGTCCGGGGTGGTTCAGCATTTTGGAGGAAAATATATATTTTTTTAATAGGCTAGTTTCCCCACAATGAATGTCCATACATGCCATTAGATGGATCCTGACCCCCATATCCCTTTGAAAGGGGCGTAGGGGCAAATATTGTGATAATTTGAATAAACACCAATTTCAGGCCGAAATGGTAAGGGCCGGGGTGGTTCAGCATTTTGGAGGAAAATATATATTTTTTGAATAGGCTAGTTTCCCCACAATGAATGTACATACATGCCATTAGATGGATCCTGACCCCCATATCCCTTTGAAAGGGGCGTAGGGGCAAATATTGTAAAAATTTGAATTATCACAACTTTCGGGCCGAAATTGTAAGGGCCGGGGTGGTTCAGCATTTTGGAGGAAAATATTATATTTTTTGAATAGGCTAGTTTCCCCACAATGAATGTACATACATGCCATTAGATGGATCCTGACCCCCATATCCCTTTGAAAGGGGCGTAGGGGCAAATATTGTGATAATTTGAATAAACACCAATTTCAGGCCGAAATGGTAAGGGCCGGGGTGGTTCAGCATTTTGGAGGAAAATATTATATTTTTTGAATAGGCTAGTTTCCCCACAATGAATGTACATACATGCCATTAGATGGATCCTGACCCCCAT
Source organism: Strongylocentrotus purpuratus (assembly GCF_000002235.5). Lineage (NCBI taxonomy): Eukaryota > Metazoa > Echinodermata > Echinoidea > Camarodonta > Strongylocentrotidae > Strongylocentrotus > Strongylocentrotus purpuratus. The sequence goes on along the minus strand of NW_022145183.1, from coordinate 25,914 downwards.
ATCCCTTTGAAAGGGGCGTAGGGGCAAATATTGTAAAAATTTGAATTATCACAACTTTCGGGCCGAAATTAAGGGCCGGGGTGGTTCAGCATTTTGGAGGAAAATATATATTTTTTTTAATAGGCTAGTTTCCCCACAATGAATGTCCATACATGCCATTAGATGGATCCTGACCCCATATCCCTTTGAAAGGGGCGTAGGGGCAAATATTGTAAAAATTTGAATTATCACAACTTTCGGCCGAAATGGTAAGGGCCGGGGTGGTTCAGCATTTTGGAGGAAAATATTATATTTTTTGAATAGGCTAGTTTCCCCACAATGAATGTACATACATGCCATTAGATGGATCCTGACCCCCATATCCCTTTGAAAGGGGCGTAGGGGCAAATATTGTAAAATTTGAATTATCACAACTTTGGGCCGAAATTGGTAAGGGCCGGGGTGGTTCAGCATTTTGGAGGAAAATATATATTTTTTAATAGGCTAGTTTCCCCACAATGAATGTACATACATGCCATTAGATGGATCCTGACCCCCATATCCCTTTGAAAGGGGCGTAGGGGCAAATATTGTAAAATTTGAATTATCACAACTTTCGGCCGAAATGGTAAGGGCCGGGGTGGTTCAGCATTTTGGAGGAAAATATTTTTTTTTTAATAGGCTAGTTTCCCCACAATGAATGTACATACATGCCATTAGATGGATCCTGACCCCCATATCCCTTTGAAAGGGGCGTAGGGGCAAATATTGTAAAAATTTGAATTATCACAACTTTCGGGCCGAAATGGTAAGGGCCGGGGTGGTTCAGCATTTTGGAGGAAAATATTATTTTTTTGAATAGGCTAGTTTCCCCACAATGAATGTCCATACATGCCATTAGATGGATCCTGACCCCCATATCCCTTTGAAAGGGGCGTAGGGGCAAATATTGTAAAATTTGAATTATCACAACTTTCGGGCCGAAATTAGTAAGGGCCGGGGTGGTTCAGCATTTTGGAGGAAAATATATATTTTTTTTAATAGGCTAGTTTCCCCACAATGAATGTACATACATGCCATTAGATGGATCCTGACCCCCATATCCCTTTGAAAGGGGCGTAGGGGCAAATATTGTAAAAATTTGAATTATCACAACTTTCGGGCCGAAATTAAGGGCCGGGGTGGTTCAGCATTTTGGAGGAAAATATTATTTTTTTTAATAGGCTAGTTTCCCCACAATGAATGTACATACATGCCATTAGATGGATCCTGACCCCCATATCCCTTTGAAAGGGGCGTAGGGGCAAATATTGTGATAATTTGAATAAACACCAATTTCAGGCCGAAATGGTAAGGGCCGGGGTGGTTCAGCATTTTGGAGGAAAATATATATTTTTTGAATAGGCTAGTTTCCCCACAATGAATGTACATACATGCCATTAGATGGATCCTGACCCCCATATCCCTTTGAAAGGGGCGTAGGGGCAAATATTGTAAAAATTTGAATTATCACAACTTTCGGGCCGAAATGGTAAGGGCCGGGGTGGTTCAGCATTTTGGAGGAAAATATATTTTTTTTAATAGGCTAGTTTCCCCACAATGAATGTACATACATGCCATTAGATGGATCCTGACCCCCATATCCCTTTGAAAGGGGCGTAGGGGCAAATATTGTGAAAATTTGAATAAACACAATTTCAGGCCGAAATGGTAAGGGCCGGGGTGGTTCAGCATTTTGGAGGAAAATATTATATTTTTTGAATAGGCTAGTTTCCCCACAATGAATGTACATACATGCCATTAGATGGATCCTGACCCCCATATCCCTTTGAAAGGGGCGTAGGGGCAAATATTGTAAAAATTTGAATTATCACAACTTTCGGGCCGAAATGGTAAGGGCCGGGGTGGTTCAGCATTTTGGAGGAAAATATTATTTTTTTTGAATAGGCTAGTTTCCCCACAATGAATGTCCATACATGCCATTAGATGGATCCTGACCCCCATATCCCTTTGAAAGGGGCGTAGGGGCAAATATTGTAAAAATTTGAATTATCACAACTTTCGGGCCGAAAATAGTAAGGGCCGGGGTGGTTCAGCATTTTGGAGGAAAATATATATTTTTTTTAATAGGCTAGTTTCCCCACAATGAATGTCCATACATGCCATTAGATGGATCCTGACCCCCATATCCCTTTGAAAGGGGCGTAGGGGCAAATATTGTGATAATTTGAATAAACACCAATTTCAGGCCGAAATGGTAAGGGCCGGGGTGGTTCAGCATTTTGGAGGAAAATATTATATTTTTTGAATAGGCTAGTTTCCCCACAATGAATGTACATACATGCCATTAGATGGATCCTGACCCCCATATCCCTTTGAAAGGGGCGTAGGGGCAAATATTGTAAAAATTTGAATTATCACAACTTTCGGGCCGAAATTGTAAGGGCCGGGGTGGTTCAGCATTTTGGAGGAAAATATTATATTTTTTGAATAGGCTAGTTTCCCCACAATGAATGTACATACATGCCATTAGATGGATCCTGACCCCCATATCCCTTTGAAAGGGGCGTAGGGGCAAATATTGTGATAATTTGAATAAACACCAATTTCAGGCCGAAATGGTAAGGGCCGGGGTGGTTCAGCATTTTGGAGGAAAATATTATTTTTTTGAATAGGCTAGTTTCCCCACAATGAATGTACATACATGCCATTAGATGGATCCTGACCCCCATATCCCTTTGAAAGGGGCGTAGGGGCAAATATTGTAAAAATTTGAATTATCACAACTTTCGGGCCGAAATGTAAAGGCCGGGGTGGTTCAGCATTTTGGAGGAAAATATATATTTTTTTTAATAGGTTAGTTTCCCCACAATGAATGTCCATACATGCCATTAGATGGATCCTGACCCCCATATCCCTTTGAAAGGGGCGTAGGGGCAAATATTGTAAAAATTTGAATTATCACAACTTTCGGGCCGAAATGGTAAGGGCCGGGGTGGTTCAGCATTTTGGAGGAAAAATATTATATTTTTTGAATAGGCTAGTTTCCCCACAATGAATGTACATACATGCCATTAGATGGATCCTGACCCCCATATCCCTTTGAAAGGGGCGTAGGGGCAAATATTGTAAAAATTTGAATTATCACAACTTTCGGGCCGAAATTAAGGGCCGGGGTGGTTCAGCATTTTGGAGGAAAATATATATTTTTTTAATAGGCTAGTTTCCCCACAATGAATGTACATACATGCCATTAGATGGATCCTGACCCCCATATCCCTTTGAAAGGGGCGTAGGGGCAAATATTGTAAAATTTGAATTATCACAACTTTCGGGCCGAAATTGTAAGGGCCGGGGTGGTTCAGCATTTTGGAGGAAAAATTTTTTTTTTTTAATAGGCTAGTTTCCCCACAATGAATGTACATACATGCCATTAGATGGATCCTGACCCCCATATCCCTTTGAAAGGGGCGTAGGGGCAAATATTGTAAAAATTTGAATTATCACAACTTTCGGGCCGAAATGGTAAGGGCCGGGGTGGTTCAGCATTTTGGAGGAAAATATTATTTTTTTTGAATAGGCTAGTTTCCCCACAATGAATGTACATACATGCCATTAGATGGATCCTGACCCCCATATCCCTTTGAAAGGGGCGTAGGGGCAAATATTGTAAAAATTTGAATTATCACAACTTTGGGCCGAAATTAGAAGGCCGGGGTGGTTCAGCATTTTGGAGGAAAATATATATTTTTTAATAGGTTAGTTTCCCCACAATGAATGTCCATACATGCCATTAGATGGATCCTGACCCCCATATCCCTTTGAAAGGGGCGTAGGGGCAAATATTGTGATAATTTGAATAAACACCAATTTCAGGCCGAAATGGTAAGGGCCGGGGTGGTTCAGCATTTTGGAGGGAAAATTATATTTTTTGAATAGGCTAGTTTCCCCACAATGAATGTACATACATGCCATTAGATGGATCCTGACCCCCATATCCCTTTGAAAGGGGCGTAGGGGCAAATATTGTAAAAATTTGAATTATCACAACTTTCGGGCCGAAATGGTAAGGTCCGGGGTGGTTCAGCATTTTGGAGGAAAATATATATTTTTTTTAATAGGCTAGTTTCCCCACAATGAATGTACATACATGCCATTAGATGGATCCTGACCCCCATATCCCTTTGAAAGGGGCGTAGGGGCAAATATTGTGATAATTTGAATAAACACCAATTTCAGGCCGAAATGGTAAGGGCCGGGGTGGTTCAGCATTTTGGAGGAAAATATTATATTTTTGAATAGGCTAGTTTCCCCACAATGAATGTACATACATGCCATTAGATGGATCCTGACCCCCATATCCCTTTGAAAGGGGCGTAGGGGCAAATATTGTAAAAATTTGAATTATCACAACTTTCGGGCCGAAATGGTAAGGGCCGGGGTGGTTCAGCATTTTGGAGGAAAATATTATATTTTTTGAATAGGCTAGTTTCCCCACAATGAATGTACATACATGCCATTAGATGGATCCTGACCCCCATATCCCTTTGAAAGGGGCGTAGGGGCAAATATTGTAAAAATTTGAATTATCACAACTTTCGGGCCGAAATAGTAAGGTCCGGGGTGGTTCAGCATTTTGGAGGAAAAAATATATATTTTTTTAATAGGCTAGTTTTCCCACAATGAATGTACATACATGCCATTAGATGGATCCTGACCCCCATATCCCTTTGAAAGGGGCGTAGGGGCAAATATTGTAAAATTTGAATTATCACAACTTTCGGCCGAAATGGTAAGGGCCGGGGTGGTTCAGCATTTTGGAGGAAAATATTTTTTTTTTTAATAGGCTAGTTTCCCCACAATGAATGTACATACATGCCATTAGATGGATCCTGACCCCCATATCCCTTTGAAAGGGGCGTAGGGGCAAATATTGTAAAAATTTGAATTATCACAATTTCGGGCCGAAATGGTAAGGGCCGGGGTGGTTCAGCATTTTGGAGGAAAATATTATTTTTTTTGAATAGGCTAGTTTCCCCACAATGAATGTACATACATGCCATTAGATGGATCCTGACCCCCATATCCCTTTGAAAGGGGCGTAGGGGCAAATATTGTAAAAATTTGAATTATCACAACTTTCGGGCCGAAATTAGTAAGGGCCGGGGTGGTTCAGCATTTTGGAGGAAAATATATATTTTTTTTAATAGGCTAGTTTCCCCACAATGAATGTCCATACATGCCATTAGATGGATCCTGACCCCCATATCCCTTTGAAAGGGGCGTAGGGGCAAATATTGTGATAATTTGAATAAACACCAATTTCAGGCCGAAATGGTAAGGGCCGGGGTGGTTCAGCATTTTGGAGGAAAATATTATATTTTTTGAATAGGCTAGTTTCCCCACAATGAATGTACATACATGCCATTAGATGGATCCTGACCCCCATATCCCTTTGAAAGGGGCGTAGGGGCAAATATTGTAAAAATTTGAATTATCACAACTTTCGGGCCGAAATGGTAAGGTCCGGGGTGGTTCAGCATTTTGGAGGAAAATATATATTTTTTTTAATAGGTTAGTTTCCCCACAATGAATGTCCATACATGCCATTAGATGGATCCTGACCCCCATATCCCTTTGAAAGGGGCGTAGGGGCAAATATTGTGATAATTTGAATAAACACCAATTTCAGGCCGAAATGTAAGGGCCGGGGTGGTTCAGCATTTTGGAGGAAAATATTATATTTTTTGAATAGGCTAGTTTCCCCACAATGAATGTACATACATGCCATTAGATGGATCCTGACCCCCATATCCCTTTGAAAGGGGCGTAGGGGCAAATATTGTAAAAATTTGAATTATCACAACTTTCGGGCCGAAATGGTAAGGGCCGGGGTGGTTCAGCATTTTGGAGGAAAATATTATATTTTTTGAATAGGCTAGTTTCCCCACAATGAATGTACATACATGCCATTAGATGGATCCTGACCCCCATATCCCTTTGAAAGGGGCGTAGGGGCAAATATTGTAAAATTTGAATTATCACAACTTTCGGCCGAAATTGTAAGGGCCGGGGTGGTTCAGCATTTTGGAGGAAAATATATATTTTTTTTAATAGGCTAGTTTCCCCACAATGAATGTACATACATGCCATTAGATGGATCCTGACCCCCATATCCCTTTGAAAGGGGCGTAGGGGCAAATATTGTAAAAATTTGAATTATCACAACTTTCGGGCCGAAATGGTAAGGGCCGGGGTGGTTCAGCATTTTGGAGGAAAATATTTTTTTTTTGAATAGGCTAGTTTCCCACAATGAATGTACATACATGCCATTAGATGGATCCTGACCCCCATATCCCTTTGAAAGGGGCGTAGGGGCAAATATTGTAAAAATTTGAATTATCACAACTTTCGGGCCGAAATTAGAAGGTCCGGGGTGGTTCAGCATTTTGGAGGAAAATATATATTTTTTTAATAGGTTAGTTTCCCCACAATGAATGTCCATACATGCCATTAGATGGATCCTGACCCCCATATCCCTTTGAAAGGGGCGTAGGGGCAAATATTGTGATAATTTGAATAAACACCAATTTCAGGCCGAAATGGTAAGGGCCGGGGTGGTTCAGCATTTTGGAGGAAAATATTATATTTTTTGAATAGGCTAGTTTCCCCACAATGAATGTACATACATGCCATTAGATGGATCCTGACCCCCATATCCCTTTGAAAGGGGCGTAGGGGCAAATATTGTAAAAATTTGAATTATCACAACTTTCGGGCCGAAATTGTAAGGGCCGGGGTGGTTCAGCATTTTGGAGAAAAATATTATATTTTTTGAATAGGCTAGTTTCCCCACAATGAATGTACATACATGCCATTAGATGGATCCTGACCCCCATATCCCTTTGAAAGGGGCGTAGGGGCAAATATTGTGATAATTTGAATAAACACCAATTTCAGGCCGAAATGGTAAGGGCCGGGGTGGTTCAGCATTTTGGAGGAAAATATTATATTTTTTGAATAGGCTAGTTTCCCCACAATGAATGTACATACATGCCATTAGATGGATCCTGACCCCCATATCCCTTTGAAAGGGGCGTAGGGGCAAATATTGTAAAAATTTGAATTATCACAACTTTCGGGCCGAAATTGTAAGGGCCGGGGTGGTTCAGCATTTTGGAGGAAAATATATATTTTTTGAATAGGCTAGTTTCCCCACAATGAATGTACATACATGCCATTAGATGGATCCTGACCCCCATATCCCTTTGAAAGGGGCGTAGGGGCAAATATTGTGAAAATTTGAATAAACACAATTTCAGGCCGAAATGGTAAGGGCCGGGGTGGTTCAGCATTTTGGAGGAAAATATTATATTTTTTGAATAGGCTAGTTTCCCCACAATGAATGTACATACATGCCATTAGATGGATCCTGACCCCCATATCCCTTTGAAAGGGGCGTAGGGGCAAATATTGTAAAAATTTGAATTATCACAACTTTCGGGCCGAAATGGTAAGGGCCGGGGTGGTTCAGCATTTTGGAGGAAAATATATATTTTTTTAATAGGCTAGTTTCCCCACAATGAATGTACATACATGCCATTAGATGGATCCTGACCCCCATATCCCTTTGAAAGGGGCGTAGGGGCAAATATTGTAAAAATTTGAATTATCACAACTTTCGGCCGAAATTGTAAGGGCCGGGGTGGTTCAGCATTTTGGAGGAAAATATATATTTTTTTTAATAGGCTAGTTTCCCCACAATGAATGTACATACATGCCATTAGATGGATCCTGACCCCCATATCCCTTTGAAAGGGGCGTAGGGGCAAATATTGTAAAAATTTGAATTATCACAACTTTCGGCCGAAATGGTAAGGGCCGGGGTGGTTCAGCATTTTGGAGGAAAATATTTTTTTTTTGAATAGGCTAGTTTCCCCACAATGAATGTACATACATGCCATTAGATGGATCCTGACCCCCATATCCCTTTGAAAGGGGCGTAGGGGCAAATATTGTAAAAATTTGAATTATCACAACTTTGGGCCGAAATTAGTAAGGGCCGGGGTGGTTCAGCATTTTGGAGGAAAATATATATTTTTTTAATAGGTTAGTTTCCCCACAATGAATGTACATACATGCCATTAGATGGATCCTGACCCCCATATCCCTTTGAAAGGGGCGTAGGGGCAAATATTGTGATAATTTTAAACACCAATTTCAGGCCGAAATGGTAAGGGCCGGGGTGGTTCAGCATTTTGGAGGAAAATATTATATTTTTTTGAATAGGCTAGTTTCCCCACAATGAATGTACATACATGCCATTAGATGGATCCTGACCCCCATATCCCTTTGAAAGGGGCGTAGGGGCAAATATTGTAAAAATTTGAATTATCACAACTTTCGGGCCGAAATTGTAAGGGCCGGGGTGGTTCAGCATTTTGGAGGAAAATATTATATTTTTTGAATAGGCTAGTTTCCCCACAATGAATGTACATACATGCCATTAGATGGATCCTGACCCCCATATCCCTTTGAAAGGGGCGTAGGGGCAAATATTGTGATAATTTGAATAAACACCAATTTCAGGCCGAAATGGTAAGGGCCGGGGTGGTTCAGCATTTTGGAGGAAAATATTATATTTTTTGAATAGGCTAGTTTCCCCACAATGAATGTACATACATGCCATTAGATGGATCCTGACCCCCATATCCCTTTGAAAGGGGCGTAGGGGCAAATATTGTAAAAATTTGAATTATCACAACTTTCGGGCCGAAATTGTAAGGGCCGGGGTGGTTCAGCATTTTGGAGGAAAATATTATATTTTTTGAATAGGCTAGTTTCCCCACAATGAATGTACATACATGCCATTAGATGGATCCTGACCCCCATATCCCTTTGAAAGGGGCGTAGGGGCAAATATTGTGAAAATTTGAATAAACACCAATTTCAGGCCGAAATGGTAAGGGCCGGGGTGGTTCAGCATTTTGGAGGAAAATATTATTTTTTGAATAGGCTAGTTTCCCCACAATGAATGTACATACATGCCATTAGATGGATCCTGACCCCCATATCCCTTTGAAAGGGGCGTAGGGGCAAATATTGTAAAAATTTGAATTATCACAACTTTCGGGCCGAAATGGTAAGGGCCGGGGTGGTTCAGCATTTTGGAGGAAAATATTATATTTTTTTAATAGGCTAGTTTCCCCACAATGAATGTACATACATGCCATTAGATGGATCCTGACCCCCATATCCCTTTGAAAGGGGCGTAGGGGCAAATATTGTAAAAATTTGAATTATCACAACTTTCGGGCCGAAATGGTAAGGGCCGGGGTGGTTCAGCATTTTGGAGGAAAATATTATATTTTTTGAATAGGCTAGTTTCCCCACAATGAATGTACATACATGCCATTAGATGGATCCTGACCCCCATATCCCTTTGAAAGGGGCGTAGGGGCAAATATTGTGATAATTTGAATAAACACCAATTTCAGGCCGAAATGGTAAGGGCCGGGGTGGTTCAGCATTTTGGAGGAAAATATTATATTTTTTGAATAGGCTAGTTTCCCCACAATGAATGTACATACATGCCATTAGATGGATCCTGACCCCCATATCCCTTTGAAAGGGGCGTAGGGGCAAATATTGTAAAAATTTGAATTATCACAACTTTCGGGCCGAAATGGTAAGGGCCGGGGTGGTTCAGCATTTTGGAGGAAAATATTATATTTTTTGAATAGGCTAGTTTTCCCACAATGAATGTACATACATGCCATTAGATGGATCCTGACCCCCATATCCCTTTGAAAGGGGCGTAGGGGCAAATATTGTAAAAATTTGAATTATCACAACTTTCGGGCCGAAATTGTAAGGGCCGGGGTGGTTCAGCATTTTGGAGGAAAATATTATATTTTTTGAATAGGCTAGTTTCCCCACAATGAATGTACATACATGCCATTAGATGGATCCTGACCCCCATATCCCTTTGAAAGGGGCGTAGGGGCAAATATTGTGATAATTTGAATAAACACCAATTTCAGGCCGAAATGGTAAGGGCCGGGGTGGTTCAGCATTTTGGAGGAAAATATTATATTTTTTGAATAGGCTAGTTTCCCCACAATGAATGTACATACATGCCATTAGATGGATCCTGACCCCCATATCCCTTTGAAAGGGGCGTAGGGGCAAATATTGTAAAAATTTGAATTATCACAACTTTCGGGCCGAAATCAAAAGGTCCGGGGTGGTTCAGCATTTTGGAGGAAAATATATATTTTTTTAATAGGTTAGTTTCCCCACAATGAATGTCCATACATGCCATTAGATGGATCTGACCCCCATATCCCTTTGAAAGGGGCGTAGGGGCAAATATTGTGATAATTTGAATTATCACAACTTTCGGGCCGAAATGGTAAGGGCCGGGGTGGTTCAGCATTTTGGAGGAAAATATTATATTTTTTGAATAGGCTAGTTTCCCCACAATGAATGTACATACATGCCATTAGATGGATCCTGACCCCCATATCCCTTTGAAAGGGGCGTAGGGGCAAATATTGTAAAAATTTGAATTATCACAACTTTCGGGCCGAAATTGTAAGGGCCGGGGTGGTTCAGCATTTTGGAGGAAAATATATATTTTTTTTAATAGGCTAGTTTTCCCACAATGAATGTACATACATGCCATTAGATGGATCCTGACCCCCATATCCCTTTGAAAGGGGCGTAGGGGCAAATATTGTAAAATTTGAATTATCACAACTTTCGGCCGAAATTGTAAGGGCCGGGGTGGTTCAGCATTTTGGAGGAAAATATTATTTTTTTTAATAGGCTAGTTTCCCCACAATGAATGTACATACATGCCATTAGATGGATCCTGACCCCCATATCCCTTTGAAAGGGGCGTAGGGGCAAATATTGTAAAAATTTGAATTATCACAACTTTCGGGCCGAAATGGTAAGGGCCGGGGTGGTTCAGCATTTTGGAGGAAAATATTATTTTTTTTGAATAGGCTAGTTTCCCCACAATGAATGTCCATACATGCCATTAGATGGATCCTGACCCCCATATCCCTTTGAAGGGGCGTAGGGGCAAATATTGTAAAAATTTGAATTATCACAACTTTCGGGCCGAAATTAGAAGGCCGGGGTGGTTCAGCATTTTGGAGGAAAATATATATTTTTTTAATAGGTTAGTTTCCCCACAATGAATGTCCATACATGCCATTAGATGGATCCTGACCCCCATATCCCTTTGAAAGGGGCGTAGGGGCAAATATTGTGATAATTTGAATAAACACCAATTTCAGGCCGAAATGGTAAGGGCCGGGGTGGTTCAGCATTTTGGAGGAAAATATTATATTTTTGAATAGGCTAGTTTCCCCACAATGAATGTACATACATGCCATTAGATGGATCCTGACCCCCATATCCCTTTGAAAGGGGCGTAGGGGCAAATATTGTAAAAATTTGAATTATCACAACTTTCGGGCCGAAATTAAAGGCCGGGGTGGTTCAGCATTTTGGAGGAAAATATATATTTTTTTAATAGGCTAGTTTCCCCACAATGAATGTCCATACATGCCATTAGATGGATCCTGACCCCCATATCCCTTTGAAAGGGGCGTAGGGGCAAATATTGTGATAATTTGAATAAACACCAATTTCAGGCCGAAATGGTAAGGGCCGGGGTGGTTCAGCATTTTGGAGGAAAATATTATATTTTTTTGAATAGGCTAGTTTCCCCACAATGAATGTACATACATGCCATTAGATGGATCCTGACCCCCATATCCCTTTGAAAGGGGCGTAGGGGCAAATATTGTAAAAATTTGAATTATCACAACTTTCGGGCCGAAATGGTAAGGGCCGGGGTGGTTCAGCATTTTGGAGGAAAATATTATATTTTTTGAATAGGCTAGTTTCCCCACAATGAATGTACATACATGCCATTAGATGGATCCTGACCCCCATATCCCTTTGAAAGGGGCGTAGGGGCAAATATTGTAAAATTTGAATTATCACAACTTTCGTGCCGAAATTGTAAGGGCCGGGGTGGTTCAGCATTTTGGAGGAAAATATTTTTTTTTAATAGGCTAGTTTCCCCACAATGAATGTACATACATGCCATTAGATGGATCCTGACCCCCATATCCCTTTGAAAGGGGCGTAGGGGCAAATATTGTAAAAATTTGAATTATCACAACTTTCGGGCCGAAATGGTAAGGGCCGGGGTGGTTCAGCATTTTGGAGGAAAATATTATTTTTTTTGAATAGGTTAGTTTCCCCACAATGAATGTACATACATGCCATTAGATGGATCCTGACCCCCATATCCCTTTGAAAGGGGCGTAGGGGCAAATATTGTAAAAATTTGAATTATCACAACTTTGGGCCGAAATTAGAAGGTCCGGGGTGGTTCAGCATTTTGGAGGAAAATATATATTTTTTTTAATAGGTTAGTTTCCCCACAATGAATGTCCATACATGCCATTAGATGGATCCTGACCCCCATATCCCTTTGAAAGGGGCGTAGGGGCAAATATTGTGATAATTTGAATAAACACCAATTTCAGGCCGAAATGGTAAGGGCCGGGGTGGTTCAGCATTTTGGAGGAAAATATTATATTTTTTGATTAGGCTAGTTTCCCCACAATGAATGTACATACATGCCATTAGATGGATCCTGACCCCCATATCCCTTTGAAAGGGGCGTAGGGGCAAATATTGTAAAAATTTGAATTATCACAACTTTCGGGCCGAAATTGTAAGGGCCGGGGTGGTTCAGCATTTTGGAGGAAAATATTATATTTTTTGAATAGGCTAGTTTCCCCACAATGAATGTACATACATGCCATTAGATGGATCTTGACCCCCATATCCCTTTGAAAGGGGCGTAGGGGCAAATATTGTGATAATTTGAATAAACACAATTTCAGGCCGAAATGGTAAGGGCCGGGGTGGTTCAGCATTTTGGAGGAAAATATTATATTTTTTGAATAGGCTAGTTTCCCCACAATGAATGTACATACATGCCATTAGATGGATCCTGACCCCCATATCCCTTTGAAAGGGGCGTAGGGGCAAATATTGTAAAAATTTGAATTATCACAACTTTCGGGCCGAAATGGTAAGGGCCGGGGTGGTTCAGCATTTTGGAGGAAAATATTATATTTTTTGAATAGGCTAGTTTCCCCACAATGAATGTACATACATGCCATTAGATGGATCCTGACCCCCATATCCCTTTGAAAGGGGCGTAGGGGCAAATATTGTAAAATTTGAATTATCACAACTTTCGGGCCGAAATGGTAAGGGCCGGGGTGGTTCAGCATTTTGGAGGAAAATATTATATTTTTTGAATAGGCTAGTTTCCCCACAATGAATGTACATACATGCCATTAGATGGATCCTGACCCCATATCCCTTTGAAAGGGGCGTAGGGGCAAATATTGTGATAATTTGAATAAACACCAATTTCAGGCCGAAATGGTAAGGGCCGGGGTGGTTCAGCATTTTGGAGGAAAATATTATATTTTTTGAATAGGCTAGTTTCCCCACAATGAATGTACATACATGCCATTAGATGGATCCTGACCCCCATATCCCTTTGAAAGGGGCGTAGGGGCAAATATTGTAAAAATTTGAATTATCACAACTTTCGGGCCGAAATGGTAAGGGCCGGGGTGGTTCAGCATTTTGGAGGAAAATATTATATTTTTTGAATAGGCTAGTTTCCCCACAATGAATGTACATACATGCCATTAGATGGATCCTGACCCCCATATCCCTTTGAAAGGGGCGTAGGGGCAAATATTGTAAAAATTTGAATTATCACAACTTTCGGGCCGAAATTAGAAGGGCCGGGGTGGTTCAGCATTTTGGAGGAAAATATATATTTTTTTTAATAGGTTAGTTTCCCCACAATGAATGTCCATACATGCCATTAGATGGATCCTGACCCCCATATCCCTTTGAAAGGGGCGTAGGGGCAAATATTGTGATAATTTGAATAAACACCAATTTCAGGCCGAAATGGTAAGGGCCGGGGTGGTTCAGCATTTTGGAGGAAAATATTATATTTTTTGAATAGGCTAGTTTCCCCACAATGAATGTACATACATGCCATTAGATGGATCCTGACCCCCATATCCCTTTGAAAGGGGCGTAGGGGCAAATATTGTAAAAATTTGAATTATCACAACTTTCGGGCCGAAATGGTAAGGGCCGGGGTGGTTCAGCATTTTGGAGGAAAATATATATTTTTTTTAATAGGTTAGTTTCCCCACAATGAATGTCCATACATGCCATTAGATGGATCCTGACCCCCATATCCCTTTGAAAGGGGCGTAGGGGCAAATATTGTGATAATTTGAATAAACACCAATTTCAGGCCGAAATGGTAAGGGCCGGGGTGGTTCAGCATTTTGGAGGAAAATATTATATTTTTTGAATAGGCTAGTTTCCCCACAATGAATGTACATACATGCCATTAGATGGATCCTGACCCCCATATCCCTTTGAAAGGGGCGTAGGGGCAAATATTGTAAAAATTTGAATTATCACAACTTTCGGGCCGAAATTGTAAGGGCCGGGGTGGTTCAGCATTTTGGAGGAAAATATTATTTTTTTGAATAGGCTAGTTTCCCCACAATGAATGTACATACATGCCATTAGATGGATCCTGACCCCCATATCCCTTTGAAAGGGGCGTAGGGGCAAATATTGTGATAATTTGAATAAACACAATTTCAGGCCGAAATGGTAAGGGCCGGGGTGGTTCAGCATTTTGGAGGAAAATATTATATTTTTTGAATAGGCTAGTTTCCCCACAATGAATGTACATACATGCCATTAGATGGATCCTGACCCCCATATCCCTTTGAAAGGGGCGTAGGGGCAAATATTGTAAAAATTTGAATTATCACAACTTTCGGGCCGAAATTGTAAGGGCCGGGGTGGTTCAGCATTTTGGAGGAAAATATTTTTTTTTTAATAGGTTAGTTTCCCCACAATGAATGTACATACATGCCATTAGATGGATCCTGACCCCCATATCCCTTTGAAAGGGGCGTAGGGGCAAATATTGTGATAATTTGAATAAACACCAATTTCAGGCCGAAATTGTAAGGGCCGGGGTGGTTCAGCATTTTGGAGGAAAATATTATATTTTTTGAATAGGCTAGTTTCCCCACAATGAATGTACATACATGCCATTAGATGGATCCTGACCCCCATATCCCTTTGAAAGGGGCGTAGGGGCAAATATTGTAAAAATTTGAATTATCACAACTTTCGGGCCGAAATGGTAAGGGCCGGGGTGGTTCAGCATTTTGGAGGAAAATATTATATTTTTTGAATAGGCTAGTTTCCCCACAATGAATGTACATACATGCCATTAGATGGATCCTGACCCCCATATCCCTTTGAAAGGGGCGTAGGGGCAAATATTGTAAAATTTGAATTATCACAACTTTCGGGCCGAAATTGTAAGGGCCGGGGTGGTTCAGCATTTTGGAGGAAAATATATTTTTTTTTAATAGGCTAGTTTCCCCACAATGAATGTACATACATGCCATTAGATGGATCCTGACCCCATATCCCTTTGAAAGGGGCGTAGGGGCAAATATTGTAAAAATTTGAATTATCACAACTTTCGGGCCGAAATGGTAAGGGCCGGGGTGGTTCAGCATTTTGGAGGAAAAAATATTATTTTTTTGAATAGGTTAGTTTCCCACAATGAATGTCCATACATGCCATTAGATGGATCCTGACCCCCATATCCCTTTGAAAGGGGCGTAGGGGCAAATATTGTAAAAATTTGAATTATCACAACTTTCGGGCCGAAATTAGTAAGGTCCGGGGTGGTTCAGCATTTTGGAGGAAAATATATATTTTTTTTAATAGGCTAGTTTCCCCACAATGAATGTACATACATGCCATTAGATGGATCCTGACCCCCATATCCCTTTGAAAGGGGCGTAGGGGCAAATATTGTGATAATTTGAATAAACACCAATTTCAGGCCGAAATGGTAAGGGCCGGGGTGGTTCAGCATTTTGGAGGAAAATATTATATTTTTTGAATAGGCTAGTTTCCCCACAATGAATGTACATACATGCCATTAGATGGATCCTGACCCCCATATCCCTTTGAAAGGGGCGTAGGGGCAAATATTGTAAAAATTTGAATTATCACAACTTTCGGGCCGAAATGGTAAGGGCCGGGGTGGTTCAGCATTTTGGAGGAAAATATTATATTTTTTGAATAGGCTAGTTTCCCCACAATGAATGTACATACATGCCATTAGATGGATCCTGACCCCCATATCCCTTTGAAAGGGGCGTAGGGGCAAATATTGTAAAATTTGAATTATCACAACTTTCGGCCGAAATTGTAAGGGCCGGGGTGGTTCAGCATTTTGGAGGAAAATATATATTTTTTTTAATAGGCTAGTTTCCCCACAATGAATGTACATACATGCCATTAGATGGATCCTGACCCCCATATCCCTTTGAAAGGGGCGTAGGGGCAAATATTGTAAAAATTTGAATTATCACAACTTTCGGGCCGAAATGGTAAGGGCCGGGGTGGTTCAGCATTTTGGAGGAAAATATTATTTTTTTTGAATAGGCTAGTTTCCCCACAATGAATGTCATACATGCCATTAGATGGATCCTGACCCCCATATCCCTTTGAAAGGGGCGTAGGGGCAAATATTGTAAAAATTTGAATTATCACAACTTTCGGGCCGAAATTAGAAGGCCGGGGTGGTTCAGCATTTTGGAGGAAAATATATATTTTTTTTAATAGGTTAGTTTCCCCACAATGAATGTCCATACATGCCATTAGATGGATCCTGACCCCCATATCCCTTTGAAAGGGGCGTAGGGGCAAATATTGTGATAATTTGAATAAACACCAATTTCAGGCCGAAATGGTAAGGGCCGGGGTGGTTCAGCATTTTGGAGGAAAATATTATTTTTTTGATTAGGCTAGTTTCCCCACAATGAATGTACATACATGCCATTAGATGGATCCTGACCCCCATATCCCTTTGAAAGGGGCGTAGGGGCAAATATTGTAAAAATTTGAATTATCACAACTTTCGGGCCGAAATGGTAAGGCCGGGGTGGTTCAGCATTTTGGAGGAAAATATTATATTTTTTGAATAGGCTAGTTTCCCCACAATGAATGTACATACATGCCATTAGATGGATCCTGACCCCCATATCCCTTTGAAAGGGGCGTAGGGGCAAATATTGTAAAAATTTGAATTATCACAACTTTCGGGCCGAAATTGTAAGGGCCGGGGTGGTTCAGCATTTTGGAGGAAAATATTATATTTTTTGAATAGGCTAGTTTCCCCACAATGAATGTACATACATGCCATTAGATGGATCCTGACCCCCATATCCCTTTGAAAGGGGCGTAGGGGCAAATATTGTGATAATTTGAATAAACACCAATTTCAGGCCGAAATGGTAAGGGCCGGGGTGGTTCAGCATTTTGGAGGAAAATATTATATTTTTTGAATAGGCTAGTTTCCCCACAATGAATGTACATACATGCCATTAGATGGATCCTGACCCCCATATCCCTTTGAAAGGGGCGTAGGGGCAAATATTGTAAAAATTTGAATTATCACAACTTTCGGGCCGAAATGGTAAGGTCCGGGGTGGTTCAGCATTTTGGAGGAAAATATATATTTTTTTAATAGGCTAGTTTCCCCACAATGAATGTCCATACATGCCATTAGATGGATCCTGACCCCCATATCCCTTTGAAAGGGGCGTAGGGGCAAATATTGTGAAAATTTGAATTATCACAACTTTCGGGCCGAAATGGTAAGGGCCGGGGTGGTTCAGCATTTTGGAGGAAAATATTATATTTTTTGAATAGGCTAGTTTCCCCACAATGAATGTACATACATGCCATTAGATGGATCCTGACCCCCATATCCCTTTGAAAGGGGCGTAGGGGCAAATATTGTAAAAATTTGAATTATCACAACTTTCGGGCCGAAATTGGAAGGGCCGGGGTGGTTCAGCATTTTGGAGGAAAATATTATATTTTTTTTAATAGGCTAGTTTCCCCACAATGAATGTACATACATGCCATTAGATGGATCCTGACCCCCATATCCCTTTGAAAGGGGCGTAGGGGCAAATATTGTAAAATTTGAATTATCACAACTTTCGGGCCGAAATGGTAAGGGCCGGGGTGGTTCAGCATTTTGGAGGAAAATATATTTTTTTTTTTAATAGGTTAGTTTCCCCACAATGAATGTACATACATGCCATTAGATGGATCCTGACCCCATATCCCTTTGAAAGGGGCGTAGGGGCAAATATTGTAAAAATTTGAATTATCACAACTTTCGGGCCGAAATGGTAAGGGCCGGGGTGGTTCAGCATTTTGGAGGAAAATATTATTTTTTTGAATAGGCTAGTTTCCCCACAATGAATGTACATACATGCCATTAGATGGATCCTGACCCCCATATCCCTTTGAAAGGGGCGTAGGGGCAAATATTGTAAAAATTTGAATTATCACAACTTTCGGGCCGAAATTAGTAAGGTCCGGGGTGGTTCAGCATTTTGGAGGAAAATATATTTTTTTTAATAGGTTAGTTTCCCCACAATGAATGTCCATACATGCCATTAGATGGATCCTGACCCCCATATCCCTTTGAAAGGGGCGTAGGGGCAAATATTGTGATAATTTGAATAAACACAATTTCAGGCCGAAATGGTAAGGGCCGGGGTGGTTCAGCATTTTGGAGGAAAATATTATATTTTTTGAATAGGCTAGTTTCCCCACAATGAATGTACATACATGCCATTAGATGGATCCTGACCCCCATATCCCTTTGAAAGGGGCGTAGGGGCAAATATTGTAAAAATTTGAATTATCACAACTTTCGGGCCGAAATTAAAGGGCCGGGGTGGTTCAGCATTTTGGAGGAAAATATATATTTTTTTTAATAGGTTAGTTTCCCCACAATGAATGTCCATACATGCCATTAGATGGATCCTGACCCCCATATCCCTTTGAAAGGGGCGTAGGGGCAAATATTGTGATAATTTGAATAAAACACAATTTCAGGCCGAAATTGTAAGGGCCGGGGTGGTTCAGCATTTTGGAGGAAAATATTATATTTTTTGAATAGGCTAGTTTCCCCACAATGAATGTCCATACATGCCATTAGATGGATCCTGACCCCCATATCCCTTTGAAAGGGGCGTAGGGGCAAATATTGTAAAAATTTGAATTATCACAACTTTCGGGCCGAAATGGTAAGGGCCGGGGTGGTTCAGCATTTTGGAGGAAAATATTATATTTTTTGAATAGGCTAGTTTCCCCAAAATGAATGTACATACATGCCATTAGATGGATCCTGACCCCCATATCCCTTTGAAAGGGGCGTAGGGGCAAATATTGTAAAATTTGAATTATCACAACTTTCGGCCGAAATTGTAAGGGCCGGGGTGGTTCAGCATTTTGGAGGAAAATATTTTTTTTTTAATAGGTTAGTTTCCCCACAATGAATGTACATACATGCCATTAGATGGATCCTGACCCCCATATCCCTTTGAAAGGGGCGTAGGGGCAAATATTGTAAAAATTTGAATTATCACAACTTTCGGCCGAAATGGTAAGGGCCGGGGTGGTTCAGCATTTTGGAGGAAAATATTATTTTTTTTGAATAGGTTAGTTTCCCACAATGAATGTCCATACATGCCATTAGATGGATCCTGACCCCCATATCCCTTTGAAAGGGGCGTAGGGGCAAATATTGTAAAAATTTGAATTATCACAACTTTCGGGCCGAAATTGTAAGGGCCGGGGTGGTTCAGCATTTTGGAGGAAAATATTATATTTTTTGAATAGGCTAGTTTCCCCACAATGAATGTACATACATGCCATTAGATGGATCCTGACCCCCATATCCCTTTGAAAGGGGCGTAGGGGCAAATATTGTGATAATTTGAATAAACACCAATTTCGGCCGAAATGGTAAGGGCCGGGGTGGTTCAGCATTTTGGAGGAAAATATTATTTTTTTAATAGGCTAGTTTCCCCACAATGAATGTACATACATGCCATTAGATGGATCCTGACCCCCATATCCCTTTGAAAGGGGCGTAGGGGCAAATATTGTAAAAATTTGAATTATCACAACTTTCGGGCCGAAATGGTAAGGGCCGGGGTGGTTCAGCATTTTGGAGGAAAATATTATATTTTTTGAATAGGCTAGTTTCCCCACAATGAATGTACATACATGCCATTAGATGGATCCTGACCCCCATATCCCTTTGAAAGGGGCGTAGGGGCAAATATTGTAAAAATTTGAATTATCACAACTTTCGGGCCGAAATTGGTAAGGGCCGGGGTGGTTCAGCATTTTGGAGGAAAATATATATTTTTTTAATAGGCTAGTTTCCCCACAATGAATGTCCATACATGCCATTAGATGGATCCTGACCCCCATATCCCTTTGAAAGGGGCGTAGGGGCAAATATTGTGATAATTTGAATAAACACCAATTTCAGGCCGAAATGGTAAGGGCCGGGGTGGTTCAGCATTTTGGAGGAAAATATTATTTTTTGAATAGGCTAGTTTCCCCACAATGAATGTACATACATGCCATTAGATGGATCCTGACCCCCATATCCCTTTGAAAGGGGCGTAGGGGCAAATATTGTAAAAATTTGAATTATCACAACTTTCGGGCCGAAATGGTAAGGGCCGGGGTGGTTCAGCATTTTGGAGGAAAATATTATATTTTTTGAATAGGCTAGTTTCCCCACAATGAATGTACATACATGCCATTAGATGGATCCTGACCCCCATATCCCTTTGAAAGGGGCGTAGGGGCAAATATTGTAAAAATTTGAATTATCACAACTTTCGGGCCGAAATGGTAAGGGCCGGGGTGGTTCAGCATTTTGGAGGAAAAATATATTTTTTTTGAATAGGCTAGTTTCCCCACAATGAATGTACATACATGCCATTAGATGGATCCTGACCCCCATATCCCTTTGAAAGGGGCGTAGGGGCAAATATTGTAAAAATTTGAATTATCACAACTTTGGGCCGAAATTAGTAAGGGCCGGGGTGGTTCAGCATTTTGGAGAAAAATATATATTTTTTGAATAGGCTAGTTTCCCCACAATGAATGTCCATACATGCCATTAGATGGATCCTGACCCCCATATCCCTTTGAAAGGGGCGTAGGGGCAAATATTGTGATAATTTGAATAAACACCAATTTCAGGCCGAAATGGTAAGGGCCGGGGTGGTTCAGCATTTTGGAGGAAAATATTATATTTTTGAATAGGCTAGTTTCCCACAATGAATGTACATACATGCCATTAGATGGATCCTGACCCCCATATCCCTTTGAAAGGGGCGTAGGGGCAAATATTGTAAAATTTGAATTATCACAACTTTCGGGCCGAAATGTAAAGGCCGGGGTGGTTCAGCATTTTGGAGGAAAATATATATTTTTTTTAATAGGCTAGTTTCCCCACAATGAATGTCCATACATGCCATTAGATGGATCCTGACCCCCATATCCCTTTGAAAGGGGCGTAGGGGCAAATATTGTGATAATTTGAATAAACACCAATTTCAGGCCGAAATGGTAAGGGCCGGGGTGGTTCAGCATTTTGGAGGAAAATATATATTTTTTGAATAGGCTAGTTTCCCCACAATGAATGTACATACATGCCATTAGATGGATCCTGACCCCCATATCCCTTTGAAAGGGGCGTAGGGGCAAATATTGTAAAAATTTGAATTATCACAACTTTCGGGCCGAAATTGTAAGGGCCGGGGTGGTTCAGCATTTTGGAGGAAAATATTATTTTTTGAATAGGCTAGTTTCCCCACAATGAATGTACATACATGCCATTAGATGGATCCTGACCCCCATATCCCTTTGAAAGGGGCGTAGGGGCAAATATTGTGATAATTTGAATAAACACAATTTCAGGCCGAAATGGTAAGGGCCGGGGTGGTTCAGCATTTTGGAGGAAAATATTATATTTTTTGAATAGGCTAGTTTCCCCACAATGAATGTACATACATGCCATTAGATGGATCCTGACCCCCATATCCCTTTGAAAGGGGCGTAGGGGCAAATATTGTAAAAATTTGAATTATCACAACTTTCGGGCCGAAATGGTAAGGGCCGGGGTGGTTCAGCATTTTGGAGGAAAATATTATATTTTTTGAATAGGCTAGTTTCCCCACAATGAATGTACATACATGCCATTAGATGGATCCTGACCCCCATATCCCTTTGAAAGGGGCGTAGGGGCAAATATTGTAAAAATTTGAATTATCACAACTTTCGGGCCGAAATTGTAAGGGCCGGGGTGGTTCAGCATTTTGGAGGAAAATATTATTTTTTTTTAATAGGCTAGTTTCCCCACAATGAATGTCCATACATGCCATTAGATGGATCCTGACCCCCATATCCCTTTGAAAGGGGCGTAGGGCAAATATTGTAAAAATTTGAATTAACACCAATTTCGGGCCGAAATTGTAAGGGCCGGGGTGGTTCAGCATTTTGGAGGAAAATATTATATTTTTTAATAGGCTAGTTTCCCCACAATGAATGTCCATACATGCCATTAGATGGATCCTGACCCCCATATCCCTTTGAAAGGGGCGTAGGGGCAAATATTGTAAAAATTTGAATTATCACAACTTTCGGGCCGAAATGGTAAGGGCCGGGGTGGTTCAGCATTTTGGAGGAAAATATTATATTTTTTTAATAGGCTAGTTTCCCCACAATGAATGTACATACATGCCATTAGATGGATCCTGACCCCCATATCCCTTTGAAAGGGGCGTAGGGGCAAATATTGTAAAATTTTGAATTATCACAACTTTCGGGCCGAAATTGTAAGGGCCGGGGTGGTTCAGCATTTTGGAGGAAAATATATATTTTTTTAATAGGCTAGTTTCCCCACAATGAATGTACATACATGCCATTAGATGGATCCTGACCCCATATCCCTTTGAAAGGGGCGTAGGGGCAAATATTGTAAAAATTTGAATTATCACAACTTTCGGGCCGAAATGGTAAGGGCCGGGGTGGTTCAGCATTTTGGAGGAAAATATTATTTTTTTGAATAGGTAGTTTCCCCACAATGAATGTCCATACATGCCATTAGATGGATCCTGACCCCCATATCCCTTTGAAAGGGGCGTAGGGGCAAATATTGTAAAAATTTGAATTATCACAACTTTCGGGCCGAAATTAGAAGGGCCGGGGTGGTTCAGCATTTTGGAGGAAAATATATTTTTTTTTAATAGGTTAGTTTTCCCACAATGAATGTCCATACATGCCATTAGATGGATCCTGACCCCCATATCCCTTTGAAAGGGGCGTAGGGGCAAATATTGTGATAATTTGAATAAACACCAATTTCAGGCCGAAATGGTAAGGGCCGGGGTGGTTCAGCATTTTGGAGGAAAATATTATATTTTTTTGATTAGGCTAGTTTCCCCACAATGAATGTACATACATGCCATTAGATGGATCCTGACCCCCATATCCCTTTGAAAGGGGCGTAGGGGCAAATATTGTAAAAATTTGAATTATCACAACTTTCGGGCCGAAATGGTAAGGGCCGGGGTGGTTCAGCATTTTGGAGGAAAATATTATATTTTTTGAATAGGCTAGTTTCCCCACAATGAATGTACATACATGCCATTAGATGGATCCTGACCCCCATATCCCTTTGAAAGGGGCGTAGGGGCAAATATTGTGATAATTTGAATAAACACAATTTCAGGCCGAAATGGTAAGGGCCGGGGTGGTTCAGCATTTTGGAGGAAAATATATTATTTTTTGAATAGGCTAGTTTCCCCACAATGAATGTCCATACATGCCATTAGATGGATCCTGACCCCCATATCCCTTTGAAAGGGGCGTAGGGGCAAATATTGTAAAAATTTGAATTATCACAACTTTCGGGCCGAAATGGTAAGGGCCGGGGTGGTTCAGCATTTTGGAGGAAAATATTATATTTTTTGAATAGGCTAGTTTCCCCACAATGAATGTACATACATGCCATTAGATGGATCCTGACCCCCATATCCCTTTGAAAGGGGCGTAGGGGCAAATATTGTAAAAATTTGAATTATCACAACTTTCGGGCCGAAATTGTAAGGGCCGGGGTGGTTCAGCATTTTGGAGGGAAATATATATTTTTTTTAATAGGCTAGTTTCCCCACAATGAATGTACATACATGCCATTAGATGGATCCTGACCCCCATATCCCTTTGAAAGGGGCGTAGGGGCAAATATTGTAAAAATTTGAATTATCACAACTTTCGGGCCGAAATGGTAAGGGCCGGGGTGGTTCAGCATTTTGGAGGAAAATATTATTTTTTTTGAATAGGCTAGTTTCCCACAATGAATGTCCATACATGCCATTAGATGGATCCTGACCCCCATATCCCTTTGAAAGGGGCGTAGGGGCAAATATTGTAAAAATTTGAATTATCACAACTTTCGGGCCGAAATGGTAAGGGCCGGGGTGGTTCAGCATTTTGGAGGAAAATATATATTTTTTTTTAATAGGTTAGTTTCCCCACAATGAATGTCCATACATGCCATTAGATGGATCCTGACCCCCATATCCCTTTGAAAGGGGCGTAGGGGCAAATATTGTGATAATTTGAATAAACACCAATTTCAGCCGAAATGGTAAGGGCCGGGGTGGTTCAGCATTTTGGAGGAAAATATTATATTTTTTTGAATAGGCTAGTTTCCCCACAATGAATGTACATACATGCCATTAGATGGATCTGACCCCCATATCCCTTTGAAAGGGGCGTAGGGGCAAATATTGTAAAAATTTGAATTATCACAACTTTCGGGCCGAAATTGTAAGGGCCGGGGTGGTTCAGCATTTTGGAGGAAAATATTATTTTTTTTAATAGGCTAGTTTCCCCACAATGAATGTACATACATGCCATTAGATGGATCCTGACCCCATATCCCTTTGAAAGGGGCGTAGGGGCAAATATTGTGAAAATTTGAATAAACACAATTCAGGCCGAAATTAAAAGGGCCGGGGTGGTTCAGCATTTTGGAGGAAAATATTATTTTTTTTAATAGGCTAGTTTCCCCACAATGAATGTCATACATGCCATTAGATGGATCCTGACCCCCATATCCCTTTGAAAGGGCGTAGGGGCAAATATTGTAAAAATTTGAAATTATCACAATTTCGGGCCGAAATGGTAAGGGCCGGGGTGGTTCAGCATTTTGGAGGAAAATATTATATTTTTTGAATAGGCTAGTTTCCCCACAATGAATGTACATACATGCCATTAGATGGATCCTGACCCCCATATCCCTTTGAAAGGGCGTAGGGGCAAATATTGTAAAAATTTGAATATCACAACTTTCGGCCGAAATGGTAAGGGCCGGGGTGGTTCAGCATTTTGGAGGAAAAAATATTATATTTTTTGAATAGGCTAGTTTCCCCACAATGAATGTACATACATGCCATTAGATGGATCCTGACCCCCATATCCCTTTGAAAGGGGCGTAGGGGCAAATATTGTAAAAATTTGAATTATCACAACTTTCGGGCCGAAATGGTAAGGGCCGGGGTGGTTCAGCATTTTGGAGGAAAATATATATTTTTTTTAATAGGTTAGTTTCCCCACAATGAATGTCCATACATGCCATTAAATGGATCCTGACCCCATATCCCTTTGAAAGGGGCGTAGGGGCAAATATTGTTAAAAATTTGAATTATCACAACTTTCGGGCCGAAATGGTAAGGGCCGGGGTGGTTCAGCATTTTGGAGGAAAAATATATATTTTTTTTGAATAGGCTAGTTCCCCACAATGAATGTCCATACATGCCATTAGATGGATCCTGACCCCATATCCCTTTG